>NC_091827.1:35061600-35306600 GCF_038994185.2 Dermacentor albipictus | reverse complement strand
AATCACAATCATACCAGTGAGTAGATCAGTGCAGTCAGCAGTGCACCCAACGTCTGAAGCCAGTTGTCCCCTGAACTCGGATTAGACCGTTTCCCTAGATATCTCTCGATTTTCACATAGTGATGTTGTTAATCAGTTTGCCACTATGACTTGTGCAAAGTAGATAAATATTTATTTGTATTATGAATATAGCTACAAATGTTACACTTTAAATTCATTTCCAAGCTCGTTTTAATATATTCGAATCATGAAGGCAACGCGCTCATTTATTTATTTATTTATTTATTTATTTATTTATTTATTTATTTATTTATTTATTTATTTATTCACAAGAGCTCAAACCACCCACACATGGAGCTGGTTCTGTATCAGTGGTGAGAAAAGTGCGCGTCGCGTTACAAACTGAAAAAAATGTACAATGAAACGTGTTGTACTCATCAGTGAAACATCGCTTGCAAAGTAAGAGATTTACGTATTGTACAAAGTATGGCCAAGGTGCACGGAACAATAATACGCAAATTATTTAGGCGCGCTTCAAAAACGCAAGGGCAATAACGAGTAACAAAGTATTCCAACGTACACGTTACAAGAACGACACAATAGGAATACAAAGAAATATTCAGTCGCATTTTTATAGTAATGAATATTTATCGCTTGCCCTGGTTTGGCTAGTGGGTCCGCGGCGGGTGAACTTCAGGAGGCCATCCTGGAGCGGGCTGAGAGGATAAAGGAGGCCTACTTCAAGTAGTTCCTCCCCCACCCTCTATTCCATTGCCCCCTTCCCTTTAAAGAGGGATAAATAAAGTTTTTCATCATCATCTATATCGTCGTTGTGCCATCCCTAACTAGCCGTCATCGTCGTCGTCGTCCCGTAATCGTCCTATCGTCGGCATTGTGCCTGTCGTCGCGAATTTGTCCTTCTGGGCGTACACTCGTGGATGTACACCGGTGAGCAAAAGTTATAGGGTCTCGAAAAAAAAAAACGGAATTTCATTGCAAGTAGCGTGGATAAACTGAAATTGACGAGTAGACTCGAAAGTTCGTAATGGCAAGTTTGGACCGCCGTCCTCAATTTCAAGTTGCATTCAGAGGCTGAGGAATAAACCGGCTTTGTCGCGCATTCCCTATTCCGTATACTTTTGCTCACGGGTTTAGGTGTGTGTAAACACACAGGGGGACACTGCTCCTCGAAGTTTCGCAATGCGGTTTCTCGGTCACCAGTGTCCAAAATATTCGCCGTGAATCGCGTGCAGAAATAATGCCTGTTAAATTACGTGCACACTTTTATTTGTTAAAGGCCTAGACAAAAACAACAATTCCTCTCTTCGGTGTCTGAGGAAAGCTTTCTTCCGTTTCCTAGGTATACTTTGTGGCGCGATATACATTTCTTGAAAAGAGACAGGAAATCTAAGCACCACCTTGCCCAAGAAGAAGTCCATTTGGAATGTCTTTCCTCCGTTACTTTGTGCTTAGTATCTTCAAGCTTCCTCGTGTTCAATATTCTGCACCTATGTGATATAAGTACTGCGGAAATACTTCGCCGCGTAACAGGACGAATGAAATCGACACTATAAGAGATTAGACACATAACCTTTTCTTACGAAACTCAGTTTCCTTGTGAAGAAAACGTATGCCAAGCTTTTTAGCCTTACCTTTTTCTTAAATTTCGCACCGAGAGCTCTACACCGTGACATGACAGGGATCCCAAAGTATTTTCGAGTACATGAGTCGTTTTGGGGCATTAAACGTTCTGGAAACGTCGAATTTGAGTTGCATTAGAACAACTCCTCATTGAGCTGAGAATTTCGGGGAGCCATATATGGGCCTTACAGGGAAGCGTTCACTGCTCGTTTTCTTTGGAAGTCCGCTTCATTGGTTGCAGCGATTTTTTTTTTGCGAAAGCGTCACGTTTCTCCTTTTCTTTTACTCACTTTTTACCCCCCCCCCCCCCCACTCACCCAGTGCGTTGCGTGCGGATGAAGACGGCGCGCTTCCGCGCTTGTGCGCGCGACATCAAGTCACCATCCTCGGCTCACCCTGGCAAGCTTTCACTCGCACCTACAGTATACGTCACGCGGCCACGTGGCCGGTATTATCGCACTTGGACTTTATACGGAACATCACGGTGGCGGCGTGATGAAAGTTTTTTATAGTTCTTGCAATAACAAATCAAAAAAATTTTTTTAACCCACAAGTGCTTTTTTTCTGTAAGCTCTATTCTTGGCCATATGTCTTAATTTCTGGACATGTCAGTGCCTTCTGCCGCAAAATCTTTCCTGCTGTGAGCATTACATGCAATCGAAGTAACTTGGGCAAACCCCACAGGTTGCTTGTAATCGCCTAATTGTTAAGTCGACAGCGTCTGGGTAACAACCTAGTGGACGACGCTGGCACCCGGTGGCAAGAAGATGCGACGCATATCCCAGACTCGCGAGCGTGTGGTGGTATCGCTGTCGTACTTGAACTCGTGATTTTTCGGGCGCTGCGGTTTTGAAACGTTCTGGCTTCCGCATCATTCATTCCGGGCGAGCGGTAACAGCGGTGTTTGCTCTTTCTGTGAAAGTTCCCGTATGAACAACGTCGGTTTCCACGACCTTTCTGTGACGCGCAGCTACACGTATTTCGAGCGCAAAATCATGCAGAGATATGTCGCTTCGTACCTATGCACTATTAGAAACGAGGCTGCACTTTTGAGGCCACGAGGGCACAAATTGGGCAACGCGGTCCTAAAATGGCATTGCAACCATCATTTAATGTCACCGCTGCGGATATTTGTCACATTACACATTATATATGTCTTTCACACACACACACACACACACACACACACACACACACACACACACACACACACACACACACACGCACGCACGCACGCACACACACACACACGCATCGCACCACCATCATAATACGCGGATGTTGGGATGGACACTGATGCTGCAGTCTGTGACCTTGACAACGGCACACACTCGTTCTACGCTAACCTTGGGGCAGAGTGCTTCTGCTCTCCCAACCCTAGTGTAGGGTAGCGAACCGGAGACTAATGTCTGGTTAACCTCCCTGCCTTTCCTCTCCCCTCTCTATTGGGGCAAAGCGCGATGGCGCATCTTGTCACTTGCGATGAGGTGAGTTTAAACTGTTGAAAAGAGCCGCACTAAAAAGAACGTGAAAGAATTCGGCCTATCGCCTGTGTAAGCGCTGTGATTAGGAAGGAAAAAGAAGCACCACACAGATTATCTAGTCAGCAAGGCATGCGCGGCTTCGAGCAAACGAGGTTTCACTTTGCCGAAGCGATTTCGCGATCGCAAATTCGTGGAACTCCTCGGCACGCTTGTCTGAATCGTGAAGTGGTTTCCAAAATTTTGACACTGCCGAACTTACATATAAACTAAGAAAGGCCCATCCTTGTGAGAATAACAAGTCCATGACAATCACAACACCACATATGAACGTAATCCAGTCGGCCGATTACGAGGGACATTCACGAAGCGGAGCCCTTTCGCTTTGTCAGAGCGATACCGCTTTAGCAAATTCGCCCCGCGGTTCCACAGGTGTGAATCGATTCAGTCTCGACCCGCTTCTTTTTCTTCTTCGTGAGACACGCGTCGCGTGTCATCTGCGGCCACAACATATACGTCCCGAACGATACTCACAAAGCGGAGCAGTTTCGCTTTGTCAGAGCGATTCCGCTTTAGCGAATTCGCCACGCGGTTCCGCAGGTGTGAATCGCTTCAGTTTCGACCTTTTTTTTTTTCGCGAGACACGCGTCGCGTGTCATCTGCGGCCACAACATATGCGGCCGTGGCGGCAATGCGCTGTTTTTCGCAGTCCGACGCACGCTGTGGTGGCCGGCGTTAATCAGCTGCCGCGAGGATCCTGCCCTGGGCTGATAAGACGTGCCGCCGCGTTCGCGCTGCCGATAAGAGATTCAGTCGTCGCCCGGAGGGACGGCGATTCCGCGACAGCGCCGTCGCCGGCACCGCGATGCATCGCGTCCAGCGCTCCCTCCGGCCTTGAGAAGCCATTCCCCATATGTGCGTCGTGTAGTGGTATATATAGTTGTTGTTTATTCGCTTCAAAGTATTGGGAGTTAAAAGAAATTGCCTAGTGTTTATGTCCTGCAGCCACACTCCGTGGCTATGGGAGAGAGAGAAAGAGAGATGAGAATTACTGTACTCCGTTTTTCGATTATCTACACTCGTGTTAAATTATTTGTCCATATTCTAGTAGCTTAATTCTCATATTGATCTATGCATTCTTGCATATGTATAAGTTGCATTGGCTTGCCACGGCTGTATTCTTTGTGCAGGTGTCCCAATATATGTGATCGATTCTTGCTTTGTATTTCCCATTGTTTTCTTCCGATTGCTTGCTTTCTCAGCTTGAACGCCCAGTGTCTTGTCGCACCAACTTCAGTGCTCATCGATTCAAGCGCGCTGAGGTTAAGTGCTCTTCATTGTGTTTTCGCGCATGCGTTTTTTGTTTGCTCGTGTCTTCGTGTCATTTCTGTACATTCATTAGACGATGAAACGTTGCGGAAAATGCGGCGACAGAAGTTTCCAACACTATCAATGCCACGAAATCAATAAAATCAAACAAACTTTATCGTACCACGGCAGGACTGAACTACACCTGCGCGCACCATAAGCCCGCGTTTCCTCCAGTCCACTCGTGATTGTGCAAGCGGCCCCTTGCGCAAGCGGCCCCCTTGTCCCGGAAAAGCTGACCTGTCCCGGATAAGCCCGCTCTGGCCGGATGCTGACCACCTGATGCACTTCAACGTGAACACAAAGTTCGGTACCACAAGCGCTTATTGTTTCTTTTTTGAAATTCCGGGCTTCAGCAGCATAACTGACCGCTGAATGGATAGATATGCCAGAAATGGAGAACTGAACGCACAAGACTAACGGGCTAACTCCTAGCGTGCACGGCCCTTCCTCGGAGCGATCCTGCACGCCAAATCAAATGTTGTGGATGATGACTGGCGTATTGGTCCAAGCTAAGACATGCCGGTGCCGCAGTGGTGAATGTCGAGCCCAAGCGCGCGCAGTTCTTCGATCTCCGGTATGTCCGCTGGGTCGACCTTGACTGTAAAGGCAGATTTAAAGATCTGCTTTCCGCCAGTCTTGTTAGCAACGTGCACATAGGCACAGCAACGAGGCCGATAGCTTGCGCGCACGTGTGAAGGAGATAGAGGGAGAGAAGAAAGGGTAAAGGCACGGAGGTTAACCAGAAGGGAAGATCCGGTTTGCTACCCTACGCTTGGGAGAGAGGGGAGGACGAAATAAGGTAACAAGAAGCAAGAGATATAGAAAGAAAGAAAGCACAGACACACAGTCACTGTTTGTCACTGTCACTGCATGGAATCGCCGCACGGCACTGTAGCACTGTAAACATGAGTTCAGGCTACAGCCGCTTCTTCCAATTCTGTTGTCTTTAAAAACTGCAACAGAGCCCCCGTCGTGTCAAGAACATCTGAGGCTTCCTGGAGGGGCATGGCATTGCGTAGTCAAGTCCCTATGTGCGGACCTCAGCGTGAAAAACGTTCATTGAAGAGTGGCACATAGACATCGACCCAAGTTGATGTGACAGATGTTCACTGAGTGGCTTATTCCCAATGGCCCATATCCAGTGACACCCAAGTTGCCATCGAAGAGGTTCATTGACCCAGTGACCAAGTGGGTCGAACGGTTGGTTTCGAACCCAGTTCCTTACCACAGTAACCCGACGCTCTACCCATTAGGGCATGGACTACCCAAGCTGGCAGGAAAACCGTTACAGAAACAGCTATTTGAAGCATAGTGCAGCCTCCTAAGAATGTCTAACCGCATAAAAAGAAAGAAAAAACTGTGGAATGCACGTACCTATATCCGTATGCGTATATACGCACGGTATATTCGGAGGTTACATTAGGCATTACTTGAGCGGATGACGAGAAATTTCTGAGCATTGTAAAGAAAGGTGTCCTTAGAAAAACGCCGACGTTATAGCAATAGATTAGTTCATAACTGGAGTCGCCGGAAAATCTGCATTTCTTTTTTTGCATCTTTGACGTGAAACGTTTTCCTTTTTTTTAAAATTTAGGTCAGCGTAGGCTCTCGCTTGCTGAAACCGCACGTAACGTTACGTGTATGTAACAAAATATAACTAAACAGTTAATACTAATATCGCTTGTATATTCGCAACCCTGCAAGCCAGAAGCATCACTCTTGCGTCGTTGTATAGAGGCAAGAAGCACTTACTCACTTATGCATGTGTGGCGTGCATGGAATGCGTTTTTGTAGCGCAATGCATGACGCAAGCGGAGCTAAATTTAGCCTCTCGCTCGGCTTTTAGAGAAGCGTAGTAGCTCGACAGTACGTTTGTCGATTCGAGCTGTGCAGTCGCTCTTTTTTTTTTTTAGATAGCTCAGTCCTCATTCTGCCATTGTAGATATAATTTATGAAAACTGATAATTCTGCTCGTTAACAGCTCTAAGGCTTACAAGTGTGCAGTTAGGTGCAGGGATATAACGTACGGTTGCTCGGCTATGACACCTCCACGTTCGACACGTATTTATGGTCCAGATTTGACCTGAAGAGACTAGAGCGTCAGGACGGAGGGATGCTTCGGATGCTGTCCGAAGAAATTTCTTAACCTGCACGTTTCTTTTTTTATCTTCTCTTAAAATATGAAAAAAATAAAAGCACCGCTTGTGCATGATGTCGTGCTCTTGAAGACCCAACAGTGCTAACGGTGAAAACTCTAGCAGCGATAACCTGGGAAAAGGAAACTACATTTTTTTGTTGTTGTTGTTGCGCCCATGTACTAAACCACTGGCGTGATCACGAGCAACGATCCGACGGGTTGTCTTCGTCGTTCAGCTGGTCCCTGTCTCTATGTACGCGCTGTAACTGATGTTTGCAAGGGAAAGCAAGTGCCGGCCACCTCTGCCAGGCAGCTCGGCTGGAAAGGAAGCACTACGTTTAGTTTGCTATTCGCACCAAGGACGCCGAGCAAACCAATTCATTTAAGCACTACGTTAACCGTATTGTTAAAGATAAGTGAACTATAACGAGCTGCAAGAGCCAGATTGCAAGTGCCGTCGGCCGTCATGGCGGCGGTCAGCGTGCTAGGCCTATCGTCACGTTCGGCCGCATTTCTATGGGGGCGGAATGCAAGAACGCGCGTGGTTGTGCACGCGCGCCAAAGAACCCGGGGGAGTCAAAATTAACCCAGCCTATACCCCATTACTGCGTGCTTCGTAATGAATTCACGGTTTCAGCACGCCCTCCCCCCCCCATTACACCCCCCCCATAGGGCCATTGTAGCGTGCAAGAGCGGGGTGGCGAATGTGGGCGGAGCCTGTGCGACAGGCCTAGCATAGATCGATGGTGCCTGCCGCTGTTTGCAAACATGGTATAGGTCTTTCATGGTATTGAAATAGGTCTTTCATGGTATTGGTATAGGTCTTTCATGGTCTTTCATGGCAAACATGGTATAGCCCTTTTGTCCCATCTTGAATTTCAGTTAGCTTATAACAAGCAAAATAGGCTAAATTGAACGCCTTCTAAGCCTTGTAAGCGACAGACAAAATGGCTTTTTCGACGGGGATATTACGTTTGCATAATTCGACAAAAAAAAAGTTGACGTGCCATTCCGACCTTGCGAAAGTGGATGTCCACCGAATCTGTTCAAAAACCACCCCTACAACTGCTGAGGGAGATGTGCAATGCTTAATTTATGATGCGGATGCTTGTTTTGGGCTTGTTCTTTATTGAAACATGTGCTCTTCTGTGTGTTGTGTGGGTGATTTCAATGAATGTATGCACGTTTGCTTCACTTTGCTGAGCACTTGTAGCCCCTGCCTCGCAGAGATATGAGCCACTTAATTTTTGGTTGCTTACGCGGGTGTGAGCCATTGGATTTTAAGGCAAAAGCTTTAGGTGTCTATGTTCGCGGTGCCCTTCGAGCGGAGGCGGTAGTACTGAGACAGCTCCAGACCGGATCACTACCGAGCCCGAGACTGATGAATCGCATGTACCCCGAGACATATCCGACCGATAAGTCCAGAGTCTGCCGGAGGGAGACCGCAGACTACACGCACGTCTTGTGGGACTGCGTTAAAAAATCCAGAATATGCAAAATCAAGAACGCTCCCACCGCGGCTCGAGGCAGCCGCGAAGAGCTACAACCGAGACGAACAGCTCTGGGCCGTCCAGCAGGTCTTCGAGGCACTCGAAAGGCAGGGACCCAGCGAGCCGGCAACGTCAAGCGGAGACCCGCGCCGAGTAACTTCGTAGATGACGTAGGCCGTGGTCGGGGCGCGCGAGCGCCCAACTGCAGGCATAAATAAAGTTCACTCCAATCCAATCCAATCGCGGTGACCTTGGTGATGACCCCGGCCAAACTGAGCCGTGACGAAAAATGGCCAGCTCGGCGAAGAGAAAAATCACCTCAACAAATGCTAACTCGAGTACTTCATAATGTGCTAGTTCGGAAGAATACAACTTCAACTCCTTTTATTTAATCGCTAATCCTACCCAGACACTGTCATAATACGTGACGTCATTGCTAGGATCCAGTGAGCAGACTCCAGGGATAGCGTCTTCCCGCGTTATTCGTTCATATGCTTTGTCTGGATTACTGAGTCGCCCTTGGTGGCGAGATTGAAGTTTTGGTATTCCAGAAGATTAGTTTAACCTTGCAGTTTCCCTCAGATAACACCAAACAAAAGCTTTCGGCCGGTTCAGACAAAGAACATGTTCTTTCAACAAATATATATTTTTTTGTTATTTATGCGGTTAAACGCTTACTACTAAAAGACAAAACAACGGCCGAACTTCAGGTTTCCGAGTTTGGTGTCCAACCTCAGTGTCAGTACCTATCAGTGGGACGTTATGAATATATTTCTTCGTGCTTCGGTCGCTGTAGCCCGTTGAAATGTTCTCTCAACTTGGCGAGTTTACCCTTTGGCTCCTTTTGAATACAATGCAGCCCGCCTTTCTCGATACCAAAAAAAAGTACTAGGCACAATTAGACTGCGTTATCATTCTTGAGATCATGGTTAGGTGATGCAAGAACTTCAAGGCAGCATCCTCACCCATTGTTTGTTTTTGAGCGCGTTTAAGTTTACCCTGAACCTCATGGTAAAACTTGCTTTTCCTTTTTTTATAAGCGGATAGCTTTCTTTGGAGTTTTCGTTTCTTGCGTTTTCGGTGGTTTTTCGTCGTTTTCTGAAGTTCATTTTTCGGTGCCTTTTCGTCGTTTTATGAAGCTTCTTTTTTTTTGGGGGGGGGGGGGGTGAACGAATGAAACGTTCGTTCGCCTCTCTCTCTCTCTCTCTCTCTCTCTCTCTATCAATCTATCTCTCTCTCTCTCGTTCACTCTGGTACTCTCTCTCGCACTCTTATTCATACGCTCTCGCTCTTTCGTTCGCTTTTTCATTCATTCGTTCGTTCGTTCTATTCACCTACAGTGAAACTCATCGCCGATGGCTTCCGCGCAATTTTAAAAGCGAAACTTTGCGAACGTCGCCGGCCTGGCTGTTCTGTTGCCGAATAGGCCAACCAATCACAGCGCAGCACGCGCTTTATGCACTCACAGAAAGCTTCGCTGCATATGGATTCCGACTCGTTAGATCTGCTGCATTTTTTTAATAGTAGAAGCCTAATTTACTAATACAGCTCAACCCCTCTTTTCTCCGTAGTCTCACTTTAATTAAAGAGGGCAATAAGGAGAAATCATAATTTGAAAAGCGTTTCGAATTCCCGCAGCGGCTCGCAGTGGCGCCATGCAATTTGACGACGTATAGTCGTCGGACCTAGGTTATCATCATTAGCATTTTTATCGGTAAACATCCACTGCACTGCACTTTAATGGACGCAAAGGGTGAACATAGGAAGCTTCAAGAGCATTTACTGAGCTGCGGCGACTCAAATGCAAAAGAAAAGATACTTGAAAATCCGAGATGTCGCATTGACGTACCGGCGCGGGCCTTACGGCGCGGTATTATGAAAAAAGAAAGAAACATTGACTGACTTTTTTTTCCTTCTAATAATAATATTACCACGAGATTGGCAAAAATATAGCGTTGAAGTAGCACTAAAAATCCAGGCTCTCTCAGTCTTTCTCTTTTGTGCCCTTTTATAACACATGACGTCACTCTGACGTACCGACGCTGGGGTTACGAAAGGAAGTGATAGGCAGTAATAGTAACAATTCTAAAGTAATAATTCTAAATAATAATTCTAAAGTAATAACTCTAAAGT
The DNA here is from genome assembly GCF_038994185.2 of Dermacentor albipictus. Classification (NCBI taxonomy): domain Eukaryota; kingdom Metazoa; phylum Arthropoda; class Arachnida; order Ixodida; family Ixodidae; genus Dermacentor; species Dermacentor albipictus. The sequence goes on along the minus strand of NC_091827.1, from coordinate 35,296,347 downwards.
AATACTTCTTTTTTTCCACATCAAATGAACAAAAAGAAATAGCCTTGATGGAAAGGCTTAGAAGCCTAAAGTGACATAGCATTCCTAATGTCTTCCGAAAGTACACTTCATTTTAATGCGCTTGTAGCGATTTCAACGGTACGATCGAAATACTGCAGGCAACAGCCGAGAACAGTATGCAAGTTAAGTAACACCCAGATGAAAACATCCGCTCTTGTGACTGCCACGATGCTCGTGGAAGGGTCCTAAAGGATTGTTGCACGTATGTTTAGAAGCGAAATGTCGACATACGTAGGCCTGCACTAGTGGGCGCGCCTACGGCGCGTGAATGGTTTAGAAAGAAAGAAAGAAAGAAAGAAAGAAAGAAAGAAAGAAAGAAAGAAAGAAAGAAAGAAAGAAAGAAAGGAACGAAATAGCACTACAGCTGTTTGCGTTCTGGCAAAGGCGGCACGCCGTCTGCCCTACGAAGCACGGGCTTACGTCATCGGCGCGCTCGGATCCGCGACGAACGCGTAATTCGGTGCACCGCAGCGAAGGCATGCAGATGGGACCACGCGCGATGGACTTGGCGCACTTTCCTCAGTCATTAAAACTATATGTTACTTCTTTCCGTTAGAGATCATTTTTACGGAGGTAGCGGCGAACAGAATTAGCGACATGACGTAACCATCAACATAAATCGAAACGCGAACAGGAAATAAGCGATCAAAACGCCTGTTACGCGTAATTAAACGAAAGTTGGCCGTGGAATCGCTCTGTAACCGGCTTATTATCACGGAGCAATGCAGAGTGCACGTTTTTCGAGTCTGAAATAAGCCACCGTTACTAACGCGAGTGAACCTGGAAACGGAACAAGGCTTTGACGTAGTTTCGGAATCGCTGGCGTTTCATTGTACGCTGATAGTACTCTCTCGCCTCCGTTCCGTGCGTAAAAATGGAAGCTGGAGACGCGGCACTCGAGGTGAGTGTTAACCTCGCAACTGCTCGACGTGAGCACGTAAGAAACCACGAAAGCGCTTATAAAGAATATGCAATCAAAACACGTTCGAAGTACGTCACAAGCACGGCACCAACCCTTGCTGATGTTATTTTGAAAGAGAGTGGTAGTAGTAGTCAGTGGCTAGTTAATAAAACAGTTAATTGATTAGTTAACTAATTATTTCATTAATAATGAAATGTCGCAGTTTCGGATGAAACAGGAAGTGTCGATTGCGATAGCAAATTGTTTGACAGCTGTACGAAGTAAGGATTGTAGTTGTACCGGTCGCGTAAAACATTCGCTAAGTAAATTAACAGTTAAGCAGGTTTGTGACGCGCAAAAGTAAACACGAACAAATCTCACACGATTACAGCGGACAGTCGCTGTGAGAACGCTCACGTGATGAGTGACGACAGCAGCGAGCGAATTGCCCTTCGTACTCCTTCGTGATTCAAAGCGAACTAAGCGGCGAGAAGACACCGCGCACGAAGCCATCAGCCCTCAACTCGCCTAGACTGTGTACCCAGCGCAGATTACTTTCAGGAAAGGGGCCGCGCCACCGCGTTCAGCTGCGCCATACGCAGCCACAGCGGTTTGCTCGCTATCAAATGCCAAAGGGCCAGCAACGCAGCCCGTATTAAAGCAACGAATTTGCTTTGAAACATAATAATCTAGTGGTATAGAATAAAATTTACGTTACGCGTATGCTTCTACTCAAGTACAGATTACGATTTCTTTGCTTGTTTGCCTTAGCCTGTAATTCCATTTTTTTTTTTCTTACATCGCATTCTCCCTTAGCGTTAGCGGTTATCGAGCTCCGCCTCTGAGGTCAGCTAGGACGGGCCAAAATCAACAAACACATTGAGTGTAAAGGCGAGGTAAAGGGAACCTGCTCTCGAGCAACCGAGTTGCGTGACGTGTTCGACGCCAAATGCCAACTATTACATAACAGAAAAAACTCGCGGACAACTTTTCTTGGCTATGAAGCGAAAGATACGGGAACGGAGCTTCTACACGTGTATTCGTACGCAACGTAGCGCAGACCAGTTTCGAACTGGTTTCGGTTTCGATTTCTCCGACCTTGCGTGAGTCCGACGTTGCGTGAAGGCAGAAAACAGTGAACTCGGCGCGAATTTCTGAAGCAAATCAACGATGACTGACGTCACATTGGTCACGTGTGTCGGGTTTTCAACAGCGACCAACGCAGCCTGCGTCTGAACACTGAAGCATGTCGTATGAGATCGGCGTTAGTACAGCCGGCGCAGCATAAAAGCGGTTTCACGTGCTGCGGCCGGAGCGACAAAAATCGGTGTATTCGCGCGCGTCGCAAGGAGATTCTCTAGAGGGCCCATTCACATCACCGCGATTTCGAAGATGCGGGGCATGCGGCTGGTGCGACGCCCAGGGTTGCTTGCTGCCAGCTTTTGTGGAATACACCGCATAATTTTTAACGTAATTGAAAAAAAGCCTGCGTGTTATGACATTAGTGCCCTGTCCTTAATAGGAACAAAAAACACACACGTCTTTTGTAATTTCAAAAACGCTTCGAAGTTTAAGTTTGTTATGGAGCGCGCAACAGTAGTTCTTGAAGTACAGTTCGAAAGGACATGGCGGACGTTCACAGCTGCTCGAAGCTGGTAGTTCACCGCTGTGTGTTCTCTCTTGTTCCTTATATGTGCGTGTCGTTTTGCCTGCGCTACAACAAATTAGAAGATGGCTTATCAACAAGGCCACACGGCTACGTGCATGCGTGCCAGTGTATACCACAAGTATCTGCATCTACAGCTACATCTACAGCTACAGCTACCCGCATCGCATATGAGGTGTCTGGAATTCGGCTGCTACGAAGTCGTCGTGTGCCCGCGGTGAGGTACTCGCGCTACCCGTGCTTAGCGTCAGCTGCTGAAGACATCATGTGTGTATGCTGCACGTAATTTCGCATAAGCGGTGCCCTGTATGCTTCCAGCCATATTCTTGCACCACCCGTAGCAGCAATCACCAACCCGAAAGCCCACGTCTGCCCCCTGAAGGAAGCCACAAGTTCTCCGTGTGTGATCACTGTACGCGTAGTGGAATTTGTGTAGTGAACCTCAGTCTATGCCCAAGCCTGGGCTCACCCACCGCGGTGCATCCGCTGTAGTTATCTATTGAAGTCATCTCTGAATATTTCCAAAGGCCTAAGAGCTGACATCGCAAACTTTTTTATGAGCTGCAGTCACTTTGTGTACATGGCGTCATAGCATGTCAACAGGCATGGGCGTCGTCTGCTTTCTCGACGTGTGCCTCGCGCTGTCTGTATACATCTGTGAATCTGTACCAAGATGCCTAAATCAATATGCTGCACTACGTAATGCGCTGGCGTAGCCCCACGGCAAATATGAAATAGGTTGCTGTGAGTAAACCTGTTTGTTAAATAACAAGACAGAGCGCTATAATTTTTGTATTCGCAGTGGCAAGCGTTAAGTATATTGGAAGCCATCGGAAACACCGGCCGATCTCGCTGGCGTGCATGCGATTCTGCCTGCTTCAGCACATTAGGTTAAAGTGGGGGCTGAAAACCCCAGATTACCAAAGAGCCTGTGCCCCTGTAGCGGATGTTATGGTTTCTTCGTTGTAAATAATCAAAGCAAGCATCCCGATCCGTTTAGCGTCATGTTGTTTACCTGCATTACATCAATGTCGGCGCATGCTGATAGGATACGTTTCAAACTACGTTAATCGACCAAAATCAGAAGGAGCAAAGAAAACCTCAAGGTACCATCTAATGTGGTTTTCCCGAACGAACCGCATTGGTAAAATTGTATTGTACTGAATTGAATTGTATTGGCCTGCTTGAATTACCTGCATTAACCCAATGCTCAAAAGACAGGAGACAGATTCTTTTCTGGCAGTTGAAAAGCTGCTCGAACATCAATAGCATATTGCGTATTGTCCTTATGGAGAGTGTTAAGCGTTGACAATATCTCTAAGGGTTTATATGAGCCTTCTTCATGAAGAATAATAGAATAAAACTGCTTACCTTTGCAAGTTTCAGTACCCAAACAGTGTGAAAGTTTTGAGGAAACCACATTATCTTTTTTTAAGATATGGACATTAAAAGTGTCCCTAAGTACAACTACAGACTGAACACACTTGAGCGGCTGCGTTGCCAGCTGGGGAATGCTACAGCATCCGTGGCTGCTACCTCGAGGTTAACTACTTGTATACACTTACGTTTACCCTACAGCCCTTGGACCCGGAAAACGGCATGACTGCGTGGTCTCGTTGCAGTGTCGGCCTGTGCTTTTTTTCACTTGAGCGTATTGGCCTCAAGTCGGGCAGCCAACCCACCCGAAGCGCGATTGCCTCTGTACATGTTTTTAGCATTCCTGTACTTCTTAATATGCGCATGTGTCTATGTCACGTTCTGATTGTAGTACTTGCAGTGATGTAAGCGCTTTTTTATATGTATTGCACTATAGTCGTTTATTCAATTTGGTGTTGAAAGGTACGAAATGTGGCGCCACCTAGTAACGGCCAAGATAGCGAACAGTATGGGCAAAAAATGTATCATGCAGATCCATTGCGCCTGTCGGAATCGACGGGAGGCGAAGCTTTAATGCAACGGTAAACTAAACTCTACAAATCCAACTTCAATGCGTACAATTTACCTTATCTTCGTTCGATGCAGCACGGACCCCTACGCAATGTCTGCGTATGCACTGCTCAAGTCACAGCTTTAATGGCGAGTAATGTATACACAGGTAGGTGAACTCCCTCCAGAGTCAGCTCACTAAGACTTGGACCGAGCTGTGAGGCTGAGTTAGTGTGAGCCTGGCTGAGTCCCAGTCCGCGTGGGCTATCACTGTAAGATAATTTACACCCTAAAAAGTGAAAAAGGGTGTAAATGTGTCTATAACTCCCACTTTTAGGGTGTTATCTATATAACGGGCATCCTAAATCCTAAGGATGTGAGTTATAGACACATCACTTTTTCACTTTTTAGGGTGTAAATTATTTTACAGTGTACACCGAGTAGAATTTTGGGGAGTCTGCACACACACGCCCCTTAAGTCGCACCATGGAATAAATCAGTAAGCAGCTGCGTCTCACGGTCTAACACAAAGACCATTCAGATACACAGATGCCATGCTGTCTTTGTACATTTTGAAAGTTGTACGGTACTTTGATAATATTGGCAGTAATAACAGGGCATGGTTACATGGGTTCAATGCAGTAATGCATGCGATTGCAAACTCATGAGCAGCTTTGCTTGTCTCCTGTTGGGCATGGCTTATGCTTCGCGATATGTCTGCTCACTTAATTACCTGTGAAATATGCAAGAACCATCCGCACTTGAAAGAATGAAATCATTCGCAGCAATCCAGGCAACTGGCTTACTTCGCTGCGCGATGTTGATTTCATTTTGTTTAGTACGTTATCTACTGCTTATAAAAACGAGGTGTTTGCCTGCTTTCCACATTGTTGTACGTGTTTTACAGGAGGCAGAGAGAGCGAAGCAAGGAAAGGCAGGGATGTTTACAGCGAAGTAGTTTCTCAGAATACTTACTGCCACGTTACTGGCAGCACAAACAAAATAAATTCAATGCACTGAAGTAAGTGCGATATGCAATTACCGCTTAAAGTGTATGATTCAGGTGCGACAAAGTCTGCTACATATTGATAGTTTATTCATTTCCGTGCAGGAAACAAGATTATACATCAGAGCAAAGATAAAACTGTTTAAATTATGCTTATAATGCATTAACGCTAGTAACCAAATTGGTACTGCTGTTTATTCCTAGTCAAAGCGTTAAATGTGTTATCGTAGAAAATTCACTAATATAACTCGCAGCGGTAGTGTAGTGGGTTTGGCATCGCGCTGCTATGCCTGATGGCGTGGGTTCAAATCCCGGTCACGGCGGCCACATTTCTATGGGGGCGAAATGGAAAATAAACGTGTACCACGCATAGGGTACATTAAAGAACTACAGTGGTCAAAACAAATATTGAGTCCTCCACTATGGCGTACCTCATAACCGTATAGGGGTTCTGGCACGCAAAAGCTCAGAACGTAATTTTAAAATTCATTACGATGTAGACTTTGCCCTTTGAAACGAGATGATTCACCGCGAGAAATACGCGTGAAAGCCGAAACCAAATGACTGCAGCAAAATCTTCGTGCGTATATCGCGATGTTGAAACGTCGGATACTGTGCTGTCAAGTCATATCCCCTCGACACAGGATTTGACCATAGTTGCATATTTGCATATTCCTTAACCTGCGCCGTCCGTAAAAGCATACCGTGCTACAACTATGGCGCTTTCGGGCATCGCGAGTAGCAGCTTGTACGCGTCAAGCCAAAAAAATGGAGACGACATCCGAAGGCCATGTTTTCTCATGAGGGACACCTCGTAGTGTTTGCAACTCGCAGTGCGAGCAAATAACGGAAAAGCACGCACAAGTACTTACTGTCACCACCTGAAGGCATCGGGGAAAAAAAAGAAAGAAAACAAACGTCGCTTGATTAGCAACGTAGCGTGTCAACAGACGCATAGAAATCACGCAACCGAATGTGACCCACGAGTTTTTCTTTATCTGCCTTGTTCACGTGTCGGGGCTGATGGTACGTACCGCTTGCACAATCCCCCGGCTCCACTCAATTAGTTGCACTGTTCAAGGCTTGTTGAGCCAACGCTTATAGATAAAAAGTATTAATAAACGCTGTGCTGAGCAACTGACGCCATTTCCCAAAACAAACCGCGAAACACCCCTCGTGGCTCGACGAAAAATCGCAGCGATCGTTGCGACACCTGCGAGTGCGATTTCCGTCGCATGCGGCCGAAATCGCACTTCCGGTGCGGTGCAAGTCGCATCTCGTGAAACGGGCTTAACTCAGCTCGCTCTGCCATGCTTGAAGTAGTGGCTTAGCGCGAATAAAACCACGGAAAACCGCGAGAACCGCTAAGCCATTACTTCAAATATGGACTACCAACTAGCTAAACCGTCAGCTCTCTCACCCATGCTCAACACGGCGTAGCTATAACGTTCCAGAGCGTCCGTGGTTGCGCACGACAACGGTTGTGACGTCCGCATGGGTCCGCTTGGTTCCCGCGTAGATGTCTCGCACACTTGTCTTGTGTGCTTCGACAGCCGTTTGCTGCTGTAGTTGGTCGTCAGTGTCTCAGAAGAGTTGGCGTCTGGAACAGCAGTCGCCGAACGCTCGCCAGAAGTTGCGGGAGCCGTGTCTTGCCTCTCTAGTCCCGTCGTTTAGCGCTGTTCCCGAGTTACCTGGGATCGGTCGTCTTGTATTGTTGATGCAGTTAAGTGAGTCGCGGTTTGTGTATGTAGCCTTCGTTGATTTGCTTCATGTTTTATTAGAGTCTGTATCGTTCGTCACACGGCCGTTCGACCTTTCGGCGAACCCGCATGTGCGGCACGCGACAAAGGCCAGGGACGGAACTGCTTTCGACACGCTTTACGCATGTGGATGCAGGGCCGACGCGTCTGCGCAAAGTACTTACGTGTCGGCGACGTCACTGCCGCGTTGCTCGACTGATCGCCGAACATACGGCTCTCGTCGGCTGGAGCACGTAAGCTAGTGACGACTTTCTGGGTGACGTAGATGTGGGTTGTAAAGGAAGCAACATGTTCCTTTGTTTTGTTGAAACAAATAGAAAACAACGAGACAAGCAAACTTGGGTACTGTTTACGACAAAGTTTTAAGTTTAAACAACAACAGTTGCGAAATGTGTCCCCGCATCAGACAGCGTGACGACAGCATAGCTGGTCCCGACGTCGTGCTAAGCTTAAGTTTGCAGACTGCCACGTCTACGCGCGCACATTGTGCCCCCCCCCCCCCCCCCCCCACACACACACAGGAGTTGTTCGCATCGAAATGTAGAAAAAAAGAAAGCGCGATTGAAGAAGGCAGCACATCGCTAGGCACTGCTGACAGCATTGTCTAGGCGCACTTAAACGTTGAACAGTTGCGCCACGATTAGTTACTCGCAGATTTTGACGTTTCGTACTGCTGGATGACGCCTCGACTCCTCATTGTGAACCGACACGCAACGCGCCCAGTCTTACTGTGCACCTTCACATGTGTGCCCACTGCTAGTGATGCGGTAAGTGCACTAACACGTGTCGAGCATGGCCCTGCAATCTATATGAGTTGCCGAACAGCATTCGATGTTACGCATGGCCTCCTTTGTTTTTCAATGCTTGCCCTGTCGTGCGGCAATGCATGGAAGCCACTGGACCTGCTGGACCACTGCGACGGCACCGCACAGCATTCCCATTCATTCCATACCTTTTGTCGCTAGAGCACGGACAACTTTAACTGGGTGCTGCTGCCGCTCCGTGCCACTGACCTCTACTATAGGGGCCAAATATGGTAGTGATCACTGCTCCATGCCTGCTGCTCGGCTTCTGCGTGACGCGTGATAAAGAATAGTTGGCGCAAACCTAAGCGTGCACGATAAACTGTGACCAACCACTGGCAAAGTGGCGCCCTCTCAGTTACCGCCGGCTTTGGCATCACTGAGCTGCCATTGCAGGAGGTTATTATGCACTGGAAGAGCTAATCTGCACTCGTTTGCTGTACGGATAAAACAGCTAAATGGTGATACGGTGGTTGTGCTTAAAAGAGTTGATGGTATTTTCGACTTGGCACCCTGTTTTTGGTAACTTAAGTTCAAATCCTCTAAACGAACAAATAAACAAAAAGCTGGGAAGCGCCAACATGTTTCAAGTAATTTACTATAGTACCTGGTTATACGAGTCACCTTCGGTTTCGGCACCCGGAATGGCGGTTGCACCATGACGTCCCGATACAGTGGCTGTGATCGACACCGTTCCTGTGATCACTGAAAGCTGTCACGCGCTACCGCAGCCAGCGGAAACGAGCACAGAACTGTTGTTCATTATTGGCATTTTTTTTTATGAGCAACACCGTCATGCCTAACCTTCTTGACACACGACGTCAGAAAATTTCCCCGTCTGTCGTGAAATCGCGATAATGTCGACGACGCCAGGTCCGGCATTTAGCGAGGCGACGCTATATTGTCAAATAGGTGTTTCTTGAACTTCATGTTTATGCGCAAGGAGTTGGTGGTAGAGTGTCGACAAGTTCTAAAATATTTTTACGTCAAAGCACACTAGAGAAACTATACTTACAGGGTGCACTTACAAGAGTAGCAAGCACTGGCCAACATGGAGGCCAGCCAACATCAAGCAAGGCACGTCGTTGTCGTCAGATCAGGCAGTGGCCACTTATGGGTGCGTTCCCACTAAATCCAAAGGTCGACATCTTTTTCCAGTAGCATGTAGCTATATGAATCAATGCTACTTCAAAAATGTTCCTTCCTCTCGCAGCTACTCAATCACTGCCTGCAGTACTACAGCTAAAACCGGTTAAAGCCGGTTTCCTTCAGGCGTTCCCAATTCAGGTGCCGGTATATTTTCCTAGTGAAGTTTTCAGCATCCCATCTCCTGTCAACCGATAATAATTATTTCACTCAGCGTTGACCTCAAGGGCAGCTTATTAACTAGCGCGAGAAGCCAGAGCGGGAATCTGTTTTCTATATTTTGACCTGGTTTTCCAAGTTGGCTAACTATATGCTTAGCTGGAAGTGGCGTATACGTGTCCTTAAACTATCATCACCACAGCTTTCATGGATCTAATTTGCTGAGTTTGCTAACGGAATACATAATATAAAGCGGGAAATATCCGTCCCCGTTGGTAAAAATGCACGCCGGCCACAAGCGGTAGAAATACAAAACGTCTCGGCGTATAGGTCAGCCTTGATCACAAGTAATATGGTATGCCACGTTACCCAGTTTATCTAATATTTGTACGTCGTGCCAAATGTTCTGTATGTTATCTCGTATGATAGTACGAGATCATCACATATTACGTTTCCCAGTGGATATTATGATAGCGTTGGCTGAGAGCCAGGCTCATTAGCTAACGCTTCTATTATTCACCTCGCCTCCCATTGGTTGCGTACGAGTTCTTTATTTTGCATTATTGCATGAAACGAATAAAATAATATGCCGTATCTAACACGCACCAGTAATCAGTTCGAAAAGCCGTTTGTTATAAAAGCCTCTCTGCCTCCAGCTCGCGGCATTTTTTAATACTCGTGCGAGTCGGGATCTAGATTTTCGCACGTCACTGTTTTCACTGACATTATTTCCGCGAGCTTTTTTTTTTTTTTCGCTGCCGCGGCTTTTGCGGCCGTAACCCGTGACCTTTGGTTGATGTCGCCGGTGAGAAACAGCTGCACAAGTTGTGACGTCAGTAGTGGGTTAGCCGCTGCAGCTGCCTGCACATCACTCGGGAACCTATCTGCTCTCGCACAGCGAGCGTTTCAATCTGTGCTCGCCGGAACAAGCGCGGCAACAATGTCTCGCCCGGGCAGCGAGAACGTCCAGTGCATTCGATGCATTACAACACTGCTCAACTCCTGCATGATGGCCGCGGGCTGAGGCCAGAATAGATAAAGTGATTACAGGTGCCTTGATATAAACGGGCCAGTAAAAAAAAAAAGCTTTTTCACGATGAGAATAGGTATAGCATATAGGTGCGATTTGAGTATATAGATTCGTGTACGATGAGGATAGGTATAGCATATAGGTACGATATGAGTGTACAGATTCGTGTCCGTAGGATCCATTCACAGACTTGAATCTAGACCAGTGTTAACCAAAAGTTCTAAGAGTGCCTTGATGGCTCGCTTCGTTGATACTCTGTCCGGCCGTGGGCCCAGTAATGCGTTTTGACTCAACGGCCTGTTATTAAATGGCGACAACGAAGAGGTCGATGCCTGCAGTTCACGATCGCATTTGGGACATCCAACAACTGATGTACCTGAGGTAACACTGCCTCAGGTACATCACATGTACTCGAAAAAAAAAGTCTCATAACCTTTTTTTCATCCCTTTTTAACCTCTACAACCATGATACGCAGTCGTAAACAATCGAACCTGATCAAATTTGTTACCCAAAAAACTGTATTGCTGTTGTACTGAATAATTTCCGCCTTTACGTCATGAATATTTCAGCCATTTTTGCTATCATTTACTGTTGATTGATTAAGGCTTCATAAGTGAGCAACAAGGCGAAGCTCGTCGTGAGTGATCGCCTGCTAAATAAAACATATTTGAAAGAGCTACTATGATTGATCAAACAGAAGTGTTGATTGAAAATACTGTTCGTTTGGCTTTGCTCATAGCGAGGCCTGCGGAGATCGTTTGCTATATCCAAAATCTGACGTTTTACAGTTTGGTCTTTTGTCCATAGGTGACGCGAGTGTCGCCAGACCCTGCTTGCATGCGGCTCGCCAATCATTATGTCCTGGTTATAAGCATGGAACCTGTGTGGAGCTTTGCATCTGATATGAGTGAATGTCTCTGATCCATTTATTTTGACGGAGGCCTCGGGTCAACCAAGATTTGCAGACGTGCCACAACCCAGACATCGAGCCAGCTGCCTTGAATAAGCCTCAAAACAGAATCCTGTGCTCAAAGATTCACGGCATGCAAATGTCGTTAAACCTGTTGTTTTTTTCATGTCGCCGCCGAAAAATAGACGTTATAGTAAGATTACACAGCGCTACTACGTACGCAGAGAGGTTACAGGGAAGGACATCTAGGCAATATCACAACGTGTTGCTGCTGCGCAAGTGTATTCACAGTCGCATAGTGCAAGATATCTTTAGCTTTAACAGAGCCTCATATATCAGTCCGTATATGTTCATTACAGATATCCTTTGGATGTTCAAACTAGCCTGACGATGCACTTTTCTGAGCGCTGCAGGGCCAACTATACGGACACTAGGAAAGGTAAGCGGATGACATAATCGGTTTTTCTGTTTGTGGTTTGGCCGAAAAAGAAAATCATAATTCTTAAGCGATTCTGAATGCAGCATTATATGTTGCGAAATATTACAAAAACAGAAGAGTGGCACCGTCATCTTGAAGGTACCGAACCAGAGACTGCCGATGTACCAAGAGCGCTAATTGTAACCCGAACAGGAAATACCTGATCAGAATGCCTGTTGCGCGCAATTAATGCAAGTGCGATGTGTAATTTCTCTGTAGGCAGAGTCTAAGCATGAGAACCGTCCTAAGTGTGCATGCTAGTGACTACATTCAGCGACTGTTACAAAAGTAGCTGAAAGTGAAAAAAAAATAAAGGTACAACGCATTGCAATAATTTTGGAATCATTTGCGTTTGAATTTATGCTCACAGCACAATAGCTTCGTGCCAAATTATCAGCGAGGAGTAAAAACTGTAGCCTGAAACAACAAAAACGAGGCGAGTCGACAGGACTGGCACCTACTGCCTAGTGCAACAGAAATATGATTTCGTAAAACATTTTCTTGGTAAGTTGATTCACAACTACTGTTCTTTCTTAGTTACGAACCAACTTTCCCAAGATAATGTTCCATCAGGAGTAGTTGGCGTCTGATAGCAAGAACTTTACGTCATATTTTACAACAAAGCTAAATGCAACTCGGTAATCTGTTGCACTTAATAGGAACTCGTTAATGATCTATCTCTCTCTCTCTCCTACCATCCCTGCGTTGCCACTGCTTTCTTACGCGTGGCGCCCTCTCTGTACAGTCATGTGATTCACAAATAGCTTCAATGCGTGACCTCAGAGATTGCCGATTCGGGCAGGTATCCTGTACCACGACGACATTTCTACGAATATAGTGTAAAGACGACGTATATCTTCTCCCACGCGTGCAAGCAATATATATTGAGAAATAAATGATGCACTGCCTCCAAGTGCGATTTGCTCAGTGGTAAACTTGGCCACGAACGTCAGCTTCAAAGGCATTTCCAGGCTCGTGATCGATCAGTCTAGCTATTGATCTGGCCATCAGTCTAGTCAGTGGCTGCTCAAAAATGCAGGGCACATAGACTCTCATACAGTCACTCGAGGGAACTGTTGTCTACGGGAGCTGCAGGCAGAGCAATTCAGCCATGGATTTGCCTAAAAGTTCGTCCTTCTGGCTTTAAATGGTTTCGTGACTTCGAAAAGTGAAATGTTTTAAGAATGTACTACGTCTCCAATTGTTAAGTAAACATTATTAAAATTGCCTGACGGCAGCATTCGAACGCAGGACCTCTACCACAGAAGGCCGACATTGAGACCATCAAACCGCTGACGCACAGTCAAGCGGAACCACTGCAACTTATAGCAGCGGTTAGGCGTGCTTCCAGACTCTTATTTCCTTCTGTATTAAAAAAAATATATATAAACTGCTTTGAAATTTAGTCCAATTTAGGTCTAGAAAAAGCGTAATAAACGAAACCACAAGGACGTCTGAAGACCCGAGCACGAGGGTCAGACAAATCCGTGTACTACATATATCACATTCCTATGGTGTCAACGATCGCAGCGCCAAAGTTCCCTCGAGTAATTGCAGGGAACTCTATGGCAAGACAGACGCTCCTCCCGAAAAAGCATGACACATCTGTCTCATTTCTCGGCGCATCAAGAAATACTTTCCCTTACAGGGACGCTAAAACGAAAGAACATTTTCAGCTGCATATTAGTAAATAACCCTTCTACAATACCAAAAAGGACACTGTTACCTTGAGAGAAGGATTGATATGCCGGAAAAGGCGCGGTAACAAAAAAAAAAGAAAAACAGGCGGTGACGCCGTCAGGTTTTCGCACCAGCTGCGTGGTGTGACATCATGGATTTTGATGCCGTCTGCTCGGGCGTACTCAATGTTTCTTTTTTATCGATAAATACGGGATACTACTTGTGTTCTAAAGAAGCCAAAGACTGGACTTAGCAAGTTTTGAGAACTTTTATTGAACAACAACGGTCCACATATGAAAAGACACCTTAAAATCCGTGACGTCACACTGACCTACCGGCACTGGCGTTCCGACGTGAAATTCAAGAAATGAAACTTTGACCTTTAGTTTCCTCTCCTCTATATAACCATCCTATATAACGAAATTAACGAACGTTCAGTTTTTAAGGAATGCCTAAAAAAAGATGCTTGAAGAATACTTAAACGTGGTTTCTCTTCAGTGTTCCTTTAACTATGTCAGCGTTACAAAGGTGAATAGTGCCTCGGTTCAGCAACGATGAGCGCATCACACGCAAGAAGAATGTAAACCACCAGTAGCGCTGTCGAAGATGGAGCTTGGGCGAAATCGGGAGCTTGTAAACGAAGTAGGATACGGTCTTCCCTGACCTATCGAAATTGACTGTTCGCCAACATTTCCCTTTTTTATGTGTGGGTCATCGAGAAGACGCGCCGAAAAAGGAATTGACCGGGTGGTCCATCCATACTCACGTATATCACTTCTACCTGATAAACAATCCTGTTGTATGCACATTCTACCCTATATGTGCAATTCTTTTTTCCAATACAGTAGATCATTGCATATAGAACATTCATTTAAGAACTACGTTCAGAATTAATTCGTGCAAGAACTCTTTTCATCGTAACAGCCGAGTTTGCCATTCCTATAATGTTGCTTATGCTATTCTTGTTTCAGTTTCTTGAATCGTTAACTAGTATTGTTGATTTAATAAACACGCGAGTTTTCTTTGTCATCCATTGCTAAACAGCTTTGTACTTTATTGTTTAGTGCACTGGTGCTCATCGCTTGCTTTAGTCTTCAAGATGTCTACTATGATACCTGACCACTCTGTGATGTAAATTATTTACAATCCTGTTCTGGTATTGGAAGTCCCCCTGACAGACTACAACTTTGGGTTTCTCTGGGCACTACCAATTTAATGAATGTACTTGTATGTAGAGGTGAGATCCTTTCTGAATAAGCTTGATACTTGTTTCACGACAAGGAAGCACGCCGCCTGGCAGGGCGATTGAAGAGGGAGAGGTAGACACAAAATATAATGAAAAAGAGGCCGACGAGGCGATTTCAGGGATTAAGTACGCATGTTCCCTTTGAAAGACACCTTGCATACGTGACCTGTCACTGATGACAGACAAATGTCTGCCACTATAATGTCGACCAACATTGTTCGAACAGCACCCTATGGAGTTCCATTACAATTTTTTTGCTTTCCAACGTTTATGTTCGTTCAAACACAGCATTCTGCTACGTTCGATCAAATTTAGCGCGGAAAAGTTTGATAAAACGAGGTCGCAATGGAAGTAACGCGTTTTTTATTAAAAAAAATTATGGGGTTTTACGTGCCAAAACCACTTTCTGATTATGAGGCACGCCGTAGTGGAGGACTCCGGAAATTTCGACCACCTGGGGTTCTTTAACGAGCACCTAAATCTAAGTACACGGGTGTTCTCGCATTTCACCCGTTTTTTATTTTTAAGAACTGAGGAAAACCCAAGTGTCAGGGAAGAATTAAGAGATATCGAAATAGAAAAGCTGCTCACTTTAGAATATACGCGTAAGCGAGCATTAAATCTGAGAGAAAAGGAAAATGCGGGCAAGGCGGCGGGAGTAAACGCCGTTCACAAGCAATTCAATCTCACACACAGAAACAGAAATGAAAACAAACCTGCCGCATCTTGAATGAGTACATTACTTTCATAAGGTCGTTGAAGCATCTAGCTGGCCGCACAGCTATAGGAGTACAATTTCCGCTGAAATTTCTTCTGTCGTACTTTTTTCAATTGCGATTCATTTTCAATTGTTGTCTTGTAAATGCACATCGATTACCTTTCTTTATGTTGCGGTTGTTGTCTTACAAAGTTTTAGCATATGTTGCTATACTCATTTCATTTCTGCGTGCGTTGGTGGCCCCCTCGCGAGACTGTGCCGTTTGTAAAGGAGTCGACATCTGCACGAGTCGCAGCTGCGTTCAACTGTAAGAATGTCGTACCACCAACTTTATGAATGGGTGCTACGCATATTGCGAGCGGACACGCCCATGATCGGAAACGGCACCTATGTGATAATGCATTTACACGATGTATGTACCACCCGCTGACTAGACAATGTGTTATTAGGCTACAATATCTTTTGTACTTTCGAGACTTTCATCCACGTAAGTGTGGAGACATTTACATTGTATATTGTATGTACCATGTATTCCTTACGTCACAGTCTTCCCGTGGAAACGTTGCGTGATAAGTCCTGATGCTCGTGTGAAAAGACTATTCGATATGTAACCTTGAACCCTGTACGATGTGTGACGGAACCACTCAAGAGATGAGGAGTAGACGGCGCCTTAAACTGTGCGCCAACATCTCCTTATGTCATATCGATAATAAAAAAAAAACGGCACCTAATCGATACGATCGCTACTATTCGAGCGTGGCAATAAGCTCACGAACGGGACTCTTGACCCTCGTGTCGTTAAACACGCCACCGCTATGTTCTCCCCGTCGAGGGGAAAGCGAAAAGACAATATCAACAGAGGATCGCAAGCATAAAGGTGACATCATGGCGCTCCGTGTTCGTGTTACGGCATGCAGATAAGTTGTTTGATCGGCGGTACATCCCCCCCTGTGACCTTCTTTTTTTTTTTTCACGCACAGCACTCGAGCTGTGTCGTAACAAGGCCACTGCATCGCCACGCGGAGGGAGAGTTGAAATATCCACGCCTGGCATATTAGCGCGGGACAGCTCGCTGCTAATGTTCGGCAGTCAATTACGAGCCGAGAAAGAAGGTCCCTCTCTTTACGTTCGCGCCTAAGTACATCGCCGATGGCAATCAATTAGATGGGGCGTGGACATAATGGGCCTAGACGGTAGTGTGTGTGTGTGTGTCTGCGTGCGCAGACATGACCGCGAATTTTTAAAGGTTGTTATTCCGTGTAGGATCGTTTAGGCACTTCTTTCCCCCGCATACCCGGTCGTCTATTGCGGTAAGTGCCCCCCCCCCTGGCTACATCGCCTCAAGCTGCCTCTCTGAGAACGTGCGGTTTCGACAGGTGGACGAAGGGATGAGAGCAGGCCGCAAGGCATTGTGGACGCGGAAGCTGCGTTCTTCGACAGGCGGGGCCTTCCTTGTCTGCTTGCTCCTTCGAACCGTGTACACCCACACGCACGCGGTAGTGGGCGAGGTGGAACCCGAGAGAACAAATCAGCTGCCTGCGAAGGAGATCGTTTGTGCCGGAAGAATAACAACATTTAAAAAAAAAGGACGATTTGCCAACTATTTGGCATCGTGACGTCCGTAAGTACAGCAGTTGCACGAGTAAACGAAATTAGATCAACAAAATGCAGGAAATTACGGGGAAGGCTTCGCAGTGTTGGAGCCAGTGAGGAAGGCTCGGCATTGGTCGGAGTGCCGCAGATGAGGCAAAGACAAGGCGTCGATGCTTTGGAACTTCAGCTTCGGGGTATTTGGTACTTCAACAGGGACGTTTGCGATTTCCATTTAGCTTTTACTTTTAGTTCACCGAGTTAATTCCGAATCCCGAATGGCAAAAGGTTCACCGGTACCCATAAAGTTTGGCACGGACATCTGGCGCTCTTTTTTGGGCCATCTTATCTTTCTTCCGTCGACTTTACCCTTGCGCCACACATCCCTCGAAACTCATAACTTGTTTAAGTGAATCAGCCAATAAATGAGTCTGATTGTCTCATTGACTGGTTGATTCATCTATGGACACGCGTTATGTGGTCCTCGATGAAAGGTACGTGTCAGGATTCACGCAGCCACTGAGTGGTGGATAACATAAATGTTTATTCACATCGCCACAGCGTTAATTCCTTCCTAACAAGCTAGTCTGCACATTAGAGCCAACGAAACTGCCCGTGGAGCGCACCCCAAACTTTAGCAAACCGTCTTCTTCGAACCAAGGATTGTCTGCATGCCCCCTCTTACAAGTAAATTTACGAGGCGACGAACCGATGATTAGCCGCGGCAGAAGGAGCTCAACAGTTCTTCCGCGACCATCCCATTCCTTCATCAGTCAGGTTCAGCAGCTACGCTACCGCGGGTTGAGATGGGTCAATGGTCTGCCAAAAAGCCACACAGCCCTCTGATTCGGTACACGCCTCGTTCGTGCTGCTGTCGTCGTAACTTGTGGCGCGAGCACACAAGCACTCGTACGCGTGTCAAACAGTCCCTGACGTGTCACGTAACACGAGCCTCGTGAACACCGAGCCGCGGACACAGTCAGTCCTGAATGTTTGTTTACAGCATCGCCGTGTCGGGTACGGAGAAGTATACGATGCAGCGAGTGTGTGTGCGTGTGCGAGGGGGTGGGGTCATGCTTCATGCTCGAGCTGAAATGCGGAGACCCTCACGTTTCCGCGATGACGTTTTTCAGCACCTCAGTTCGTAGACGTCGACCCTCTGCGGTCATCCAGGATCACGTTCCATCGGCTCAGCGGTGCCCGGCATTCAGCAGCTTCAATGAGCGTCACGCTACTCATGCAGAGGGGTGTTCGCTGAATTCTCCGGCACAGAGATTGCAGATGCTAGACAGTGGAGGGCACGGTGACTTGAGAAAAGTGCGCAGTAAACTTAAATTGTGGGCTGTTGAGGCAGCTGGAAGCCCAACCCAGCGAGATGCGAGGAGCTGGAAGAGCTCGTCGTGTGCTCGAAAGTTCTCACATTCTGCCAGCGAGGGCGCGGCGGTGGTTTCGATCCTTCGAACTGGGGCACGTTTTGTTGCGTAGTAGAATCTTCGCTGACCTCGGGTCCGGAGAGATGTCGGAATGTTAGGGACAGGGGCGAGATCTCTGCCGAGTTCTCGCACTCGGGCGCGGTGACCACCGTCGCAGTCGCTGGAATGATGGTTAGGAGAACAGATGCCATCCTTCTCGCTTGTAGGAGACGGTGTTTCCGGGATCCGCGAGGTAGTGCTTAAGACTGTCATCGCGCCTTTCGCATTCGAACATCCCGTGGTGGGGGATTCGACCCTGAACGAGGCTCGCTTACCAAAAAAAAAAAAAAGAAGCCGTGGCTCTGTCACGTGATCACAGAGCTAGAGGTCCGAAACTGCAGTAGCAATACTTCGGGGGGAGAACTTATCTCGGCCATACCGATGAGACCCGCTACTTGGGGGGAAAAGGCCGGTAGCAACTTCGCAAATTCTGGAGGTTCGGAGGTTCCGTCACTGGGTCACGTAGTAAAGCAAAGCTGCATTTGTAAACTCGTGTGCGTTCTCAGTCAGTCCCTACCTTCGCCAGTGTATTCACGAATGGAAAGCCTGTCCAGGACGTGTAGTGAGGCATCCTGGTGAAAAGGTGAACATAGTTATTAATGTGAAAGCATTGCGTGCCCCGTTACTCGAAAATCCGGTGTCATTGGTGGCGGCGCGACTGAATGATGGTGCCAGAAATGGCCGACGGCAAAGAGTAAAACCACATCGAAAAATACCCGGATTGACGTCAAATTAATCGGGGAGGTTCCTATAAGCAAAGTAAATTAATGCATTTGTCCAATACGTGCTTCAAACACAGTTTAAGAGTCCGAAGATGCACCTTAAGCAGACTTTTTCTTCGGCGTCAGCCTACTTGATATACTGAAGTTTTTCAGTCATTGGGCTTGTATTTTGCTGCTGTTGTTACGTGCAGGTATACAATGTTCTCTTGTTGCTGCTGCTGGTGTTGTTTATGCTGAGCTTATTTTGTATTTGTAGTTTTGCGAACTGACATGCTTTTCTTTTCCTTCTATGATACTTTATGCTCAAGTGCATTGTTCAGACAGTACCACTTTGTACAACTCCAGCCCATGTACGAAGTGACCCTCTCTCACTCACCTACCCCCCCCCCACCCCCCACCCACACGCACCTACGTAATACTCATCTTGGTGGGACTTCGCGGTGCACAGATTAAGCAAAAAAAAAAAATAATTGAGTGAGCATCATTTTTACCGAGTGTCAAGATGTCAATATGAGTTTGGTGTTGCCTTCGCCAGTTCCATGCCTTGGCAACATTAGACGCCGTGACTACTAAAGACATTTCAATTAATGTTTTACGAGCACTTTTTTTTACGAACGGTAAGAAACATTTTAGCCATTAGAACACTCAATAAAGCTGATCAGGTCACATCGCATTCACCAGCACTCACTTCCCTTTGTGACTGTGAGGTCCCTGCCTGCATCTGAGGCGGCGGCACTCGCCCCCTGACCTGCGTGTCGGGGGGTGGGTAGATCACCTTATCCGTTGGACAACAAAGTTTATTCTATCTATCTATCTATCTATCTATCTATCTATCTATCTATCTATCTATCTATCTATCTATCTATCTATCTATCTATCTATCTATCTATCTATCTATCTATCTATCTATCTATCTATCTATCTATCTATCTATCTATCTATCTATCTATCTATCTATCTATCTATCTATCTATCTATCTATCTATCTATGAGGTGAACCGCGAGGGGCTACATGTGTGGATGTGCGCAGACGAAAGTGCAAGCGAAGCAAGCCGGTGTGATCGAAATTGATGCCGAGACCCTCTACACCGGCGTCCCTCGAGTACGCTGAGGACAAAGGGGGGAACTGACAGTCATTTCACGGTGCCATACTGCTTGCCTAATGCCTAATTTTGTTTTCAGCACTCTTTTTGTGCACCACCGATGTACACCGCTTCATTCGCTTTGATGTCATAGTTCTGCGGAAACCCACGAGGTGGAGAGCAGTAATTCATAAAGGGAAAATGAGACATCCACCCAATTGTAGCAATTTCTACAAAGGAAACCCACGCAGATCCATGGAAAGAAAATTAGCCTCGCAGTTGCAGATAAATTCGTCCTGGTCCGGGACTCGAGCCCGGGACCACCGCCTTTCCGGGGCAGCCGCTCTACCGTCTGAGCTGAACAGGCGGGTAGCAGATGCCAGGGCGAAGTCGAACTTTACAACTCGATGAACCTCGGTTTCTTTTGTGGCAAGCTACGATTGTGTGGATGTCTGATTTTCCTTTTATTAATTCACTTGCAAATATATATATGTGCGTGCGTGTGCGTGTGTGTGTGTAGTCGTAATGCGTAATGTGTAACGTCTAATGTGTAATCTATCGAGGCATTATACAATGGCTCTCAAAAACCGAATTGAAGGTGTGACAATCAGGTAGGTAATAAAGGAAAAATCAGACATCCACCCGCTCGTAGCAATTGCTACAATTACTTCTCTCCACCTTGCGGGTTTCCGCAGAACTATTACGTGAAATGAGGTAGTTGTGCTCCCGCCAAGTGGAGTCGTCAGTACTCTTTTTTATTCTTTGCTGTTTAGCCTAAGCGCATCAGCCTTGACAAGTAAAAGGAATACGTCTGCGGACTATAGCCACTACACCTACTCTGTACTCCTTTACGGCGACAGCACTTAAACTTCTTAACTCCCTCCAACGCCCCGAACTGTGCACAAATCGTGAATTTTGTGCAGACTTCCTCAACTGTGTACAACGAGGAAAGCGCAGCAGCGACACCGTTGCCGACACGATGACGACATCGTGACGACAGCGTTACGTTGACGATTGCATGACGACGACGACTGCACGAGCATTAGCTACGACGACACGCGAAAGCCGGCAACAGCCTCCCGCAGCATTCCTAAGACAAAAATATTGGGTACGTAGCGTTAAACAAGAAACATGCTCCGACGATTATCGACGCTTTTCGTTGTGCATGGTAGAATTGCAATCGAAAGGCCAGCGTAAAACGGGCATGAATGCAAACGCAAACAATCGTATAACTAAACCAATGCGTCGTTCCGATTCCAGGTTCACCTTCATGTGTAAAGCGTGCATTAAGTCACACCCCCAAACGCACACGTGGGATAACGCCACGATTAGAAACCGGCTGCGGAACGATTACTCGTCGCACTTTCCATGTAATTACGCGCGACAGCCTTTCCGATTGGTTGATTCCCGTTCGCGTTTCAATTCACGCCGATGGCACACGCATTGTAAGATGTGGAAATGTCCCTAGAGGGACGCGCTAGGTACCACAACACAAACCACGAGGTCCGCGCACCGCATGGCCTACGTTGTAACCAACACGAGCGCCCCCTTCCGCTCCACAAGCGCCTTTAGGCCAACGCTCTGACGTCTCTCGAGCAATGCGCAGGAAGGGGTGAGAGAACGCCGCGAGGGGGCCAGGCCAGGCAACAGGCCAGGGCGTCGTTGGTTACCGAAGCCCCCCTTTCGGTTACGGCAGCACACCTCCGCCGCGTCACGCCCTCCTCGTCATCCTCCTCCGTCGCCCCTTGCACCTCCTCTCCGTTCTCGCTGGCTTCGCGCCCGCTCGGGTCCTGACGCCACTCTGTCGTCACTTTCGCCGGCGCCTGCGCCACCTTTCGGCGGGGCTCGGTCTTTTATTGAGCGGATCTCGCCGCAGGCTTGGGCTTCGGGCGTCGTCGGCGTCGTCTCAATAAACCTGTTATCGGCGGAGGTTGAAGGATGGGGGGAGGGGAAAGGGTGGAGGGGGGGGTACGTAGTCTTCCGAAGAGGGGGATTCCCCCGTCGCGTGCCCGCGCTCGTTGTAGACGTCGTCGCCGCCGCCGACACGCGCAAAAAACCCGACGCCGCCTTCGGCGCCGGTCGCTTTGACGGCGCGAGCGCGGCTAACGCCGACACATGTCAAGAAGGGCGGCGGCGCCTTTGCAGGGTGCAGAAACCCGGCCGACGCACTGCGACGACAGTTCCGATTCCCTTGTTTGTTTTCGTCGGCCGCACATCGCTTTATGCATTCGCCAAACGGAACGCGCGTTCGAACGGGCATGTGTCACCGCCCTGACGAAGCGTCCGCGCCTCGCCCCCCCCCCCACCCCTGTTTCTCTTTCTTTCTTTTTTCTTTTGCCTTGTGTCCTAATATTGCAGTGAGCTTGTATTCGCTGCGTGTTCTCTTCGATATGCGCGTCGTTCTAAATGCTCGACACCCGCCGTGGTTGCTCAGTGGCTATGGTGTTGGGCTGCTGAGCACGAGGTCGCGGGATCGAATCCCGGCCATGGCGGCCGCATTTCGATGGGGGCGAAATGCGAAAACACCCGTGTACTTAGATTTAGGTGCACGTTAAAGAACCCCAGGTGGTCGAAATTTCCGGAGTCCTCCACTACGGCGTGCCTCATAATCAGAAAGTGGTTTTGGCACGTAAAACCCCAAATATTATTATTATTATCGATATGCACTTCGTTCTAAATGCTCGGCGCTTAACTTGCACGATTCTTGAGTGCTTGACCTTAAAAAGCGAAGTTGAGGTCAATCGGTTCGCGCTTACGAAGACCTGATTGCTTGCGCTAAGATAGGGATGAAAGCGCAACCAGGTGATTAATCTGGCCTTCCTGCGCTTTCTCGAGGCGGTACAGTACGGCGACAAGTCGCTACGATTCGTCGAGTACCGGCGAAGTCGTACGATTGCACTCGGCCCCTTGTACTGCGCACGTCGGCTGCTTCGATGCTGCGACTTTTCCGTTTCCTATATAGTGTCATCCGATGCTCTCTGGCACTCTGAAACAGTGCTAAATCTCGAACGGGGGGCGCGTAAACTTCACGGAGCAAGTTTCGCTTTGGCGAAGCGCAATCGAAAATTCCAGTGTTTGCTGACACGTCGCAAGTAATCGCGAAATTCTCGTCAAGTTCTAAGAGTTTCCACAGTTCCATGCACAGTGATTCCACAGTGATCTGTTACTGTTGTTGTTCATCTGCATAAGTGGCGTGTACCCACCGTGGGGGATCGGCCAAGAAACGGGCAAGTTGCACAAACCGAGTAAAAGAAGTTTAGAAGGAAAATACTTTTTTTTTACTGTTCAGAGCGGAACGGCCATATTGCTAGAGTGAATAAAAAAATAGTGCAACAAATGCTACCATACTAAAAGCCCTCTTTCTTTTTTTTCTTTTTTACCTTCAGTTGCAATGGCGGATCCCTACAGAGAGGATTGGCCCAGATGCACACAAACCATTATTATAGTTTGTAGAGCAGACAGAAGAGGAGGACACTGTGGGCGTGAACCTCGTCGCTAGGAAATCATTTATTATCCTAAACGACTTAATTCCGTAAAGCAAAGATACAAATTTCTATTGACAATTGTTACCCTGAAAACCACGCGCCAGAAGAAAGAGTGGCAAAAATTCAGGTGCACACTTTGATTTCCAAATAACCTCTAAAAAGCGACGGGGCAGCGAGAAAACAGCCTATAAACTCAATAAAGAAATGCTTAGAATTTTCTGAGACACTTCGAGAGCAGCACACAGGGGAACGTGACGTCATCATCATCATCATCAGCCTGGTTACGCCCACTGCAGGGCAAAGGCCTCTCCCATACTTCAACTACCCCGGTCATGTACTAATTGTGGCCATGTTGTCCCTGCAAACTTCTTAATCTCATCCGCCCACCTAACTTTCTGCCGCCCTCTACTACGCTAATCGCAAGTTACTAAGGTATTCTCCATTAATTCTTATCCCCAATTCTTCCCAATCCAGGTCTCTGAATACCTCCTGTAAACACGCTGTGAATAGCATTGGAGAGATCGTATCTCCCTGCCTGACGCCTTTCTTTATTGGGATTCTGTTGCTTTCTTTATGGAGGACTACGATGGCTGTGGAGCCGCTATAGATATCTTTCAGTATAACGTAGATAGATGTTATTGGGATATAAATGTTTGTCTCCTCTCATCTTCGTTTGTGGATGCCCCACATCCGAAGGTGAGTGGAGTGCCATTCGGACAGCTTTGGGACACCTAGACGACACGCCCTTCACAGAGGAGAAGACCTTGGGCCCGTGGCCTCGTGCACCTGCTATGTGCAACGCCACAAAGGTGCAGACGCGTTTCTTGAAATGCACTAGCATGTATTACCGCCTGTGAGTGACACAGCGATGGATGCTTGTCTGTGTAACAGTGCAAACTGTGAACATTCCATCCGTCTCCTCTTTGAATCCCCTTTCCCCCTTCTCCAGTGCAGGATAGTCTACCGAGCTCTGCTTTATTTACTTCCCCGCCTTTCCCTTATGACTTCTCTCTCTCTCTCTCTCTTCGTTTCAGCAACTCCAATCGGTCACGTCACACAGCATACGCCAGTTCTGTTCAAATCACCCAATCTATGCAACAATGCATTTGGTTGGCCAATTACTCGCAAGATGTGACCAATTTGGACAGCAGCACGCTGAAAGCTCCTCTTTTGCCGCGGAAAAGTTGAAGCTGGCCGCCTAGAGCGGAGCACGTACGGCACCCACGTGGCAAGATGTCATCGCTGTCTAGTGCAGGCTTACCTTCGGCGGTTACAGCACCCACCCACGGGCAAATACATCATTAACGACAACTTATACATCAACTGCCTGTTGCGTAGAACCTAACCTAAATAGTGGGCAAAAGAAAAACGTGCGAAACTACACATGTATCGTGTTGCGACCCCTCGTGTTTCCTCTCCACTGTCCTGCCGGCAAATTTAGGCTGTACGAGTCAGTAATTATCTAACCGACTCGCACAGACGCAACCGACTTTCTATCGTTGGCGCGCGTCCCGAAAAAGAAAGGCGAAAAAGAGAAATGAAACGCGAATAAACAACAGTCTTGCAACGAAGCCGCGTTGCAAGAGGGCGCGAGAGGGACCGAGACGGGGCGACGTTTCGGCCGCGGAGGACAGCCGCTCTCCGCCGTAGCGCGCGCCAAGGCCGGCCGGGCCAGTGCACCGGGCGTGCGCGCGCACTGCAGGCCACGCGGAGAGCGCGGGAGAGCGCGCGATTCGCCGAAGCATCGGTATGGTAGTATCGGCGTCGACGCCGTCTCGACGGCCGATCGCACTGCCGACTAGCGGGCGCTCGGAGCCCGGCCAGTTCCTGTAGCCGAGCGAGCGTCGTCCTGCAGGCAAGCGGTGTCAAGGATGGTCCCTGCCCGCCGCTTTTACACACGCGACGCTGCGGCAGGATTCTCGGCGGGTCGCTGATCCTCGGCCGTGCCGAGCAGACAAGCAACCGGAGTGCGGGAATCAAGGATGTAGCCGCGCGATGCAGCCGAGTGCGATGCCCTCGCAGTCTGCGGCGTTAATTACAATGAAGGAATGTTACCGAAGCACGTATTTGAGGACTTGGCTCGCGCTCAGATGTATCGCTGCTGGTTTTAAAATTCTAGGAAACGTACCGGAGGCGTCTTTTTTTCCTTAATCTAAGATTTAAAAAAAAAGCGCCTGTGGGAAATAGCACAATGCCATACACATATAGCTGGGTCACTCGGACAGGCCGACACGTGCGCGAGAAATCAGAACGAACAAATGACTGATTAACATTTGCATTAATTAACGGCTGAACTAATGTCGATATGGCACAGTATTACAATGAATCAAATGAAGCCCCGGTGAGTTCTGAAGGCATGTCCCGAAACTGGTGCAACTACTCATAGTTAAGGCATGCCCTCAAAGTGATCTAGCGCCAATATTCTAAAAAAACATACGCGCTTCTATATCAAATCGAATACCGAGAATTCTTCTGCTCATGAAATAAGTAACAAAAAAGAGAGATACACATGGGATAAAGAGGAATTGAGAAAATTGAATATGTTTTCTACCGTACCGCAATGCTGTTTAGGAATCTGTTTGAGCAGCTTGTAACCAGGCGAAAGGTGAGAGTTCAGTGCACTTTCCGATTGGCATACAATGGACAAAATAAGTCAGTCGGACCTCTCTCCATAAAACATAGGTACCACCAATGCATTTCTTCGCATAGTCCGGGCATTACGCCATCTCGAAAATGGCATCATCCTGACAATTCGTTCCAATTGTATGCGCTTTGCGAGCAAACCGGCTACAATTTGCGAATTGCAATGTGCGGCTATAGGTCATTAATGAGTGATTTTTTTTTTTTACTATTCGATTATGCATTCCGACTTCTCTTGCAAAACGAGACTGGAGAAATCCGGCTCCAGCAGTCTCATTCCAGGCACGCTCCAGTCACGCTCCAGCCTCGTCGGAGGTACGCTCCACCGGAGCGTAGATTCGAACCGCGCGCGATAAATATGTTTTTTTGATGGCAAGGGTAGAGCAAAAAAAAAAGTAAAATATGATGTATGTTGTGGGCGGAGAGAAGTGAAACTGTGCGTGGAACGCCCTTTCGAGCATCGCTGGTTCGAAGACATGCCTGGTTATTGGTGCCGCGCTAACTATTCGCCGGGGCACGTGGTGAGTCATACACTCCGAATTCGTGCACCTTTTCCGAACCAAGCAGCAAAACACACGTGTTTGAGTTACGAATGTCGCCACCCTCTTACGGGTCAGCGCCGAATAATTCGTAAGCGGGTTCGGAAAAGCCAGTTCGCGATTGGATGGTTCCAAGAGGATATATATATAACGCACTATCCTTCCTTCCATTAAACAGTTGTGAGTAGCGCTTGTCCTTGTCTGTCTTCCTTGTGTCTGTGGTTTTATTTGCGCTAAGCTACTACTTCAAATATGGATGACCAACTAGCCCAACAGTCAACTCTTCTGAAAGGACGACCTCGACCTAAAAGTAGGCGATGGTCGTTCAGTCAGTTAGTTAATCGCGAACCTATTATTATCACGTTTGAACCGCCACACCTGTGTAAGTCGCAAGGCAAAGCGAGATTTTCATCAAGAATTGGCCGAGGCACTCTTGTCTCTCGCGAATGTGACAGGTGGAGGACAATTTTCGCAGTAAACTGATGACTTTTTCGCGTGCGATATCCTTTCGGGCCGCTTCCACGGGGCTTGAATGAACCGTTTGCCACAGCGTGGTATACGCAGAAAGCAAATTTACACCGCTTCCAGGGCGCTAATTTCTGATTGTACGCCTGAACACCTCTGGGGTGTATACAGTTTTACCCGAGACAAGGGCAGTTCTTCAGCTTGATGTTGTACGCGCCTTGACAGCGGCGGCAATGAGCCTGCAGCCCCCAAGAAACTCCAGGTCCAGTGTCCTACAAGCCGAAAACACTGACAAGCTTCAGTCTATAAAAAACAGGATTTTCAAGTTAGCTCAACGTAGGAGACCTATACCTTCCTTTATATGATTTCGAATAAAAGGTGAGCTTGTCATGCTACAAGCACAAATGATTCGGTGTATTATACGGCAAAACTAATTTGTATAGTCGTGATTAACACCGCCTGGTTCACATTAAATAACCCCCTACTTTTTCCTGTATTTCCCACTTCCCCTTTCTCCAGTGAGGAGTAGCAGGCGAGAGACACGCTCTCCAGACCGACCTCTCCTCCTTTCTCCTCATTAAGATCTACTCCTCCTCCTCCATGTGGTCAAAATTTCCAGAGTGCCCCACTATGGCGTGCTTCATAATCATATCGTTGTTTTGGCACGTCAAACGCCATAATTAAAAGAAACAGCGCATCTACGGGGCTCTGTAACCTGCGCACGAACTCGCGCACTGTTACTTCTCAAAATGGCGACGCGCATTTCTTTGAGTGTTGCCCACAAAGAGACCACGTGACGAACGACCGCCCAGATGACGACGGGACCGGGCGCTGTCAACAAAGTTCCCTTCGAGGCGGCAGTTACCGCCGCATTCTGGGGAAAACGGTAACGACCGTCGAAGTGCAGTCAAAGGAAGGCTTCTTCGCGCAGTCAAAGAGAGACGACAGGTCACGGTGAGCCCGCTAATTGATGCAAGGTGCCAACGTCGACGGCTTCCGCGGGAAAAGCGTCGACTTCAGGTTCCCTATTGCCGCGTGGTTGCGTGCTGCGGCGGTGGCGCTCGCGTGACATCGGAGCTATCAACAATTTACGCTAACTCAAAGGGAAGCTCATTACTTTTCGAAGCGAGATCAGGATGCCTTAGAACACGCACTTATAAAGCGAGATATAAGAAGGAAGAAGAAGCATGGGCTTGCTGCAGTAAAGCTAGAGAAACTATGCAGCACGTTTTATTAGAATGTGAAGAGATCTGCCCCGAGGTCGATTTAGGCACCACTGGCCTCTTTGAAGCCCTTGGGTTTAGCGAAATCTGCGGAAAAGTGAACATGTCCGCAATAGAAATTAGTAAAAGGCGATTGGAAGATTGGTGGAAGAAAAGTAGGGAAATGCCATAAAACGGAGGCGTGCAAAAGCAAAGTTCACAATAGGGGGTCAGGAAACTTGATTGTGGGAGTTCATAGTTCTTTTTTTAACCTAGGTAGGACATTAGGCAGTGTAATAGCAAGAGCCTGGTGGCGCAAGCCACCGCCCCGTTCCAAAGGGGACGCTCATAAGATCCATCCATCCATCCATCCAGGTAGGTAGGGTACCTCGATGCCAGCGCCGCTTTTCGCTGGGCATCGAAACACCCTAATGGGAGGCGGAGTCCGGCGGAATGGTGAGACGTCACGGGTCAGATTTTGCGAAACAATTCGACTGTTACGATTGGCCGAGGCGCGGTCATCAAATGCCCCGTTCTAGTTACGTAGGGGGACGGTTCTAAAAGCGGACGTCTTTGGTACAGTGAAGTGTGCTCAGTCTTGTAGTGAGATCAGACATGTAAATGAAGTGTTTTTATATGGAGTATGCTCCCACATCCATGGGGCGTTGTGAGCTGTAAGTATGTGTAGAATAAGCCTGTTTCTCGTTTCCTACATCATCCTGTCCTCGTCTTTTCACGAAGAAGCAGCTCTCGGCGATAGAGACGGACGACCGAGTATGTGCACTCAGTCAGTTCAGTGCGACGCCCCAGTAAATACCGTGTAGGCCGGCTACAATGTTTCAGGTTGCTCCGCTGGCATAAGCAGCCGGGCCACAGTATGACGCCCGAGTCGGAACCACGAACCTCAGAACCGGATCACAACAGCACTTATGTTCGTTACTGTTAGTTCTTTTTTCTCACATTGTAAATAAGATTTCTCTAAACACGGTCCCTCATTTTTGCACATTCTGCAAATAAACTCTTTTTTCTTTCCAAGCAGGGTCCCTTGTTTTTTACACATAGTGCAAATAAAGTTTCTCTAGACAGGATCCCTGCTTGTAAAGAGCAATATGGTCCCATGTAGAGAGTCTGTAATCAAATTTACACCCTTCAATGAGCAAATGTATTGTTCTTCACCTAAACACCTTTGACGATGGTCGACCTGTAACGAAAGGAACAAAACGAAGCGTTCGTTCTGCATAAAGGGTGTACGGAGTTCAACGATTCTTCCGTATACGGGACCCAGCGCGTCTGGGACCGTCGCTACCCCGGCGGTCCTTTAATGGCCCGTTGCAGATGGGAGGCCAGGATTTTGGGAGAGGGCCTCGGGCGATAGGGCTTTCTCTTCCGCCGCCGTAGTCGCCTCTCCGTCGAACGGCACGTGCCCTTCCTGCCAGTCGCCGGGTCTTTATCTGGTGCCTCGGCGGCAAAGAAAGCGGTAATTGAAACAAGCTGCCACTTTCCGCTGGAGCTTCGCAGCTCTCTCGAAACTCTCTCGGCGCGTTGCTTGAAGTGACGCCGAGTG
Organism: Dermacentor albipictus; assembly: GCF_038994185.2. Classification (NCBI taxonomy): domain Eukaryota; kingdom Metazoa; phylum Arthropoda; class Arachnida; order Ixodida; family Ixodidae; genus Dermacentor; species Dermacentor albipictus. The sequence goes on along the minus strand of NC_091827.1, from coordinate 35,266,096 downwards.
CCTGTTTCCAAGTCCGAAACGCCTAGAGGGAAAAAGAAATCTGTTGACGCTTGGAAAAACTGAAGTGACTTGCTATTTGCCTGCTGTTCGCTGCACAGGTACGGTGGCGTACGCAGACCTCAGTGGGTGGTAAGGGGTGCGCTCGACAATGGAGCGACCCTCTGGAACGGGGAGCCCTTGCCGTTGCCAGAGTTGCACCAGCTTTGTGAAACGTGGCTACAGCGCTGAGAAGAACGGAAACAGATACACGCAGGATCTCCCTGCGGGAGTTATCTAAACGATGCGTAAGCATTTGGCACCAATCACCGGCTGTTTCGGCGTCGTGTGCTGTTGTGTTTAGTATAATTGCGAGAAACACCACGAAAGAATCGCGAAGCGGAGAAGCGCGGTTGCGACACCGAAAGAGAGAGAGAGAGAGAGAAAATGATAAATGAAAGGTAGGGAGGTTAACCAGGACTGAGCCCGGTTGGCTACCCTACACTGGGGAAAGGGGGACGGAAAGATGAAAAGAAGAGAAAGTCCACTGGAGATTTCATTCGGTCACTCACTCCGAAAATGTTAACAGACACCAGCATAGGGCAACAAAGAAGAGGCGAGTAGGGGCAAATGTTCACTCGTGTTATAAGATGGCGCGTTTGGATGATGCCACTGCTTCGTAGAAGATGAGCACTGGATGACTCGGGCTAGGTGACGTAACTGAACAGTGTCACGTTTGGTAGACCTCGTACATATAGACGTGGTCGATGACGCCGCCTCCTTTCGATGCGAGCCATTATCAACCGTGATCAACCGTATACTCCGGCGGTGACTACGTATGGCGTGGTCGCGCGGGCCCTATCTCGCAAGCGATATGCTATGGGGAAAGAGTGCGCCGAATGCTGATAGCTTCGTACGCGCTGTGTTCTCGAGCTTAGTTCGAAAAAAAATTTATAAAATTATGGGGTTTTACGTGCCAAAACCACTTTCTGAATATGAGGCACGCCGTAGCGGAGGACTCCGGAAGTTTCGACCACCTGGGGTTCTTTAACGTGCCCCTAAATCAAAGCACACGGCCGCATTTCGCCCCCGTCGGAATGCGGCCGCCGTGGCCGGGATTCGATCCCGCGGCCTCGTGCTCAGCAGCCCAACACCATAGCCACAGCTTAGTTCGAGTTGAAATGAGAGGCAGCGCGAAGGTGAATTCGCTCGCTGTTGCGGGCCCTATCTTAAAGGCGATCGTCTTACGTGACGGACGGACGGACTGGTCTTGTCGTTCAGTAGCATAAAAGTGCTTACGCATTCAAAATAACACCAGTTGCATAGGAGGGGCTTGGGATATCGATTAGATTTAATGTGCCACTGCACTGCATTACTGGTGTTACTTTCCAACGACCGACGTGCGCTTATTGATGTTGATCCTGCAGTTCATGTTTACGTCTGCATCTCAGCGCTGTAACGAAGTTTCGTAATACCAGTAGACACCAATCCCCAGCTTTCAGCACTGTATCAGTTGAACTTTTAGACCAGAATTTCTTACAATAATTCGCGTTTGGAATGAACGTATACAACAGGGCAGATAGTGCACCTTGTGAGCTTTAATCATGCAACTCGAGTAAAACGTGTGTATCGTCGTCCTGGGAGGAAGTTACCTCAGGTTTGGAACAGATAGTCGATATGAAGTCGCTACGAGACGTATTTATGAAGTTATCTGCCTTACAAAATTTTAAAATTTTTAAACATTGTTTCCAGCAGACGTTTCCTGCTGCAGGCATCTTAACCGCAATTAGCGCTTGGTGCCGCCAGCAGTAAACTTAGTAAGTTCCGCCTTTGCAATGGTTCGTCCTTAATATTGCCATTCATCACCAATCGGTTTCCCTTCCAAGTTCTTAGCAATCACAGCGTCACTGCTTCGCTAGTCTGAGTGGAATCGGTGTGCTCGAGAGGACAAGACCGGTTCCAAAAGTCTCGAAAGCGAATTGTTTTCGTTTTCTTTCCCTGGTCATGTCTCCTCGTAAAGGATGTTCGAAAAAATTTAAAGTGGATGACTTGAATGCGTTTCTCTGTGATATTTACGTTCTTACAGTACTATGTGCCACATGACATCTGGAGTACCATCGTTTCGTTCAGCAAATATTCCTGATCTGCGCTGATGACTAATTACAACGAACGTAGAAAGTACAAACTCAACTAAAGGCAAGCCGGACAGTATACTGGACGGGATTGGTCGTCTGCCTCTCCTGCTGTTTCCAGCTTATTCTGGCTTTTAGGTTTGACTTGCGTTTCGGCTTTCGTTCTGTCGATTCGAACTGCCGCGTTTTAGCACGTGCTTTTGAGAAGACAGGACCAAATGTCGGCATGAAAGAAAAAAAGTTGACCAAAATCCGGCGCCCCACTCTAGCTTAACGTAGCGATGACCTTAGGTTGGAATCAAGAATAACGTCTGCACCCGATGTCGAAAAACTAACCTTTACGATAAGCCCTCGTCCTCGAGGATGTTAGCAACTGTAAGGGCGTGTCACCAAATGTAGGCTCTTGTCGATATACATATATATATATATATATATATATATATATATATATACCGGGTGTTTCTGCGAAAGCTTTAAGAATTGCTTTAAAACCGCCTGCGTCAGATAGCACAATTCTAGTACTTGAGCTGGCCCCCTCTAAGGGGGCGGACATTATGGCGCGAGAACTTGAAATTGCCAGTCGACTAAATGAAAAAATTCACTAATTGAGTTTTAACTAATTATAGTATGGGACATAATTCAATTTACAAATTCTAGTCCTGGAGTTCGCAAGTTCGCATACTCCCCCCGTGTACCGTAACTCTAGTCCGGAAGACCGCACTCTATAGTCAAGCGCCTAGGCAAGACTCCTTTGTAGGCTGGGGTGCTGGTTTATCTGTGGAGAAAGCTGTGCCGATGCCTTTGTCACCCTGAAGCGGCCCTGCAGCTTTTTTTTTTGTTTTTTTTTTCACGTTAGCTGCGATGGGCAAATTGGTAGACTGCAATAGATAGGCCACATAGTTGACTGTTTGTGGCCGCCTCGCCGTTTCAAAAAGGGATTCCATTAGTAGTCGTCAGTGTCGATCATCGTTTGGGGACGACGTAAACAGCAACTTGGGAGCTCTTGGCGAAGCATGTAATCAGCTCTGTCGTTTTGGAGGCGCAGCGTCTCCGTCGGTCCTGAGACGATTCCGTCAGCACAACCACGCCTCATCCAGAGCAAGCGCGGCGACCCGATTCAGAAAACTGGGGCCAACGGTTCTTGTCCCCGCCTAGCGGTCGGACACGCTTTCTACAACTCACTCTTGGAGCCTGTATATCATCTAATATTATGTATGCATCTAATGGATATATGCTCCATTGGCCGCTCCAAGTAATCGTTGTAAGAAAACCAAGAAATGTGGCGAGCTTTCCTTATGCCTCATTTACAATCTGCTCGGTTGAACCGTTTCCTAAACAGTTTTGCGAGTACGAAAAGATATGCGAAAAAAAATTTTTACATCGTTCTTACTTTCACTGCTCTATATTCCTTTCATTTCAGAAGCAGGAGAACGTTCGATGTTCGAATCGACATCGGTAAGCCCGCATTTTTCGAAAATGTTGTTTCGGCCCAAGTGAATGTTTGAGCTGTGGAAGCGCAAGGATGACCCGGGCCGTACTGGAGCAGTGGCTGCCGTGAAGGGCTCTGTGCTACGGCCCAGAGAGAGAGACAACTTTATTGAGCCAAGCTCGACATCATCTTAGACGCCGTCGATGGAAGTGGCTCCCTCTTCACAGGACCCATATGCTTCCCTAACCGCCTGGGCCCTGGAGATCAGGAGGAGCTGGTCTTCCAGGGCGCGGCTGGTTAGCAAGGTCTGCAACGACCCAGCCATTGGGATAGATTGTTATCCCCTTATCAGGACCTATATTTCTTGTGCATTCCAGATAGCAAAATCATCCCCAACTGTTCGTAGAAAGCAAAAGCACAGCAAGACGATACGTCACGCTCTGCCCGTCCTTCATGAACACTCAAAATTGCCGATTATACGATGTCAATACGGCTATAATACGTCGGTTAGTTAGCCCGAAACCTGCGTAACGCCTCCAAACCACCCGCAGATATCACAAGCCTGTGACCAGTCCATCTCCACAGTGTGTCCATCATCGTATCACAACACCGTCCAAAAATACACCACCGCGCTTGGCGTTATCTCTACACACGGCCAAGGTTACACCGAGGGCGCTCCGGTGTTGTCCCCGGGACGCTTTTAGCGCGCACCCTATGCTAACGCCCTCCCTCGGCTGTCCCGCTAAACGGAGCTGACCGCTACCCACCTTACCTTGCGGCGTGCCTTCAGGTACAGTTGCACTGACCGGCGACGCGATACGTTCATCTTACGGCTCTATGGGTGCTTGTCAGCCCAGTTTTTCCTCGCCGCACACTAGCGCAGGCAGATGCAAATAAGCCACGAAGGTATGCGAGTCAATACCTTATAGCCCGACGACTGTATACACGCTACACGGTCTCGCGACCGGCGAGGACTCTTAGAACGACAGAAAGCTGAGCTAGTTGGTAAGGATTCATTATGCAAAATAGAAGTGAGGCGTGCAGACATCCGCGTTCGTGTTGTCTACTTCTCTACGCTTGTGTCCTGTCTGCACGCCTCACTTCTATTTTGCATAATGTGAACTCTTATCCCCAAATCCAGGCCCGTACATCTACAAACATTCCTTCGGAAATATACTTTCTAAACCTGGCCGACCGATACGGTCGACAAATACTGAAGAAAGGACATACGGTTTTCGGCGCGTTCGTGCTAAATCTGGACTGCAAAATCTTGCGCTAGAATAGTAATTAGGTGCGCGTGACTGCGGATAGCGGGGCTATATATGCATGCAAAAGGAGAAAACTGATGTGTCTCCATTTCGAACCCACACAAACGAGTAGCGACGAACGACAGGTTTTCCTTCGCCAGTCCTTTTCGCGGATGGTAGTACGCAGGTCGGTTGGCAGGTCGGCCGCGTTTACGTCGGCTCAAGTTCCCCCCGTCGGCTGACGAACTCGCGACATTTCGGTGTTTTCGACCGGTCTGCTTATCGAACGCGAAATCTCGGTCACTGATTAGCGTGCAGCCTCCCTCGGCGTCCATGGGCAACAAAAAGCTCGGCAAATGGATCATCGCTACATAGCCGCAGCTCTGTAACACGTACGCCACGCGCAAGGCGTCCCATGTCTGTTGTTGAGCTCGTTTTTATGCGAAGCATATTACTAGAGCTCAACCCAGCTCCTCAGGCGCGGCGGTGTCGCCTTCAATACCACGTGACACCGTGACGTCACGACAGAGGAGAAACGGGGCTCCAACTCGCGCCGTCGCTCGCGGCATCGCCTTCAAGGCTGACCACGTGACACCGTGACGTCACGGCGGAGGAGAAACGGGGCTCCAACTCGCGCCGTCGCTCGCGGCGTCGCGGCGGTATATAAGCAGCTGCGCTTGCCACTGCTAGACACTCACGAGGTGAGATGCCTCCTGGAGACAGAGCTGCTCGTTGGAATGAGAAGCGAAGGTTGCGGCGTGCTACAGAGACTGTTTCTAGGTGGCTTTGCTACGGCGCAGCGACTACGCGCCCAGGCATCGGACGCGGTGAGCGTCGAGCAACGCAGCGTTCGGCGCGACAACAAAATGTGCGCCTGAGCAAGCGCCGCACGCCTGAGCCGACGCCGACGACACCGGCTTTTCTGCGACACGAGCTCCTTAACGCTGTCGCGTTAAAATAAAGGCTAGTATGCTTCGCATCCTGGGCTTGACCTTAGCTAAGCCACAGCCATTTTATGCGAAGCATATTACGAGAGCTCAACCCAGCTCCTCAGGCACGGCGGTGTCGCCTTGAATACCACGTGACACCGTGACGTCACGACAGAGGAGAAGTGGCTTTGGCTCAACTCTTGCAAGATGGGCTGGGTGGGAATCGAACCAGGGTCTCCGGAGTGTGAGACGGAGACGCTACCACTGAGCCACGAGTACGATGCTTCAAAGCGGTACAAAAGCGCCTCTAGTGAATGCGGTGTTGCCTTAGAAACGAGCTGTTTCTAAGGCTCAGGCGTGCGTCGCTTGCTCAGGCACACATTTCGTTGCCGCGCCGAACGCTGCGTTGCTCGACGCTCACCGCGTCCAATGCGGGGCGTCCAAGGCGAAGCAGAGTAACGCATGAGTTGTTTCTTCGTCTAGCCGAACCAAATATAGCCAAGCAACAGCAGTTCACCAAGCTAAACAGTGGTTCAACAACTAAAATAAAGGCTAGTATGCTTCGCATCCTGGGCTTAACCTTACCTAAGCCACAGCCATTTTTTTCATGTGCTTCCTGTCGTCAGCGTTCCTGTCGTCCTCACCGGCCGTTTAGGGCGGTGTTATACCACACGCCTCCGTGACACCTACTGACGGTTTCAACGAGGGAAAAAAGCTTTGGCCCTACTTAGCGCGTATTCTTCTGGCTTAATTTTTAACAGCGCACCCGTACATTGTCACGCCTCGTCGCTTTAATGCATGAGGCATAGCACTCTCCAAAGGCGGACGCGTTCCAGTTTTTTTTTTAATTGTAAATTGCCCGTGTATAAACATTGGCGGCTGCCCGAGCAAGCCCCTCCAGCAGTACCCGGGTGTCCTGTAGGTGGTAGTTGTGTGTCGCGCCTTGTTACGGCAGACGGTAATTTGAACGAATCAGGCGACCCGAAAGACTCCAACTGCGCCCTCTGCCTATTTTGCCTCCCGCTTCGTGCTTTGTAGATGTCTACCGGGGCGGCTTCTGTGGCGGCGACGTGTGGTCCGCTGTACACCGCGACCGAGCGGTACGTACGATATTAGGATTGAATTAAACCCGAACTGGAAGAAACGAAGCAGAACGCCTCCTATGTGCTCTTATAATTGCTCGGAACTACCAAGTGCGATCTTGGTGTAACATAAGGCTCGATGCTTTTCAGGCCAGCGAGAAAGCGTGTGAGAATGGATTATTATTATTATTATTATTTGTTTTGAACACCTATACATATATACACAGTTAACAGGAAAGGGAAGGCGAGGAGCAGGCTGGAAACTGCCACCGGAAGGGGCACAACGCCTGCCTACTACTTTACCGACAAACACACGCGCACACGCTAGAAGTTCAAATGTTTCTTTTGCCGCGGCGGGGTCAATTTCGTGGTTAACGATGTATGCGTAATCCGCTTCCTCCTACTTCGCACCTCCAACCGTCGATTTAGCACCGCCTCCGGACCGGAAGAAGCTCGTAAATGTGGCGTAATATTTTTTGTCACAGCGCGTCACGGGCAATCGGAACGCAGGCGGAACGAAAGCGATCTGTTAAGCACGAAGCGATACTAGGTCTTGCGCGCATCAATTTCAGTGAGTAATGGATGGCTGTGAATGACTCTGCGAAAGCCACGTTGATTAGCTGTTCGTCGTTTACTTTAGCGATGCCCAGAGGCGTTGCCTAATATTTAGGTAAGTGTTCTTTTTTTTTCTCACATTACGCAGTACACAAAGCGTTTGTGTGTGTGCACAACGTTTTTCACTCTGGTTGCCTATCTCCGAGAAGGCGTTCGGCACTGCACCTGATGGAGCCGTGAAGCCTGCCTCCTCCAGCTGCAACTGAGGGAAGAGCCGGAGCGGGACCGTCGGCCTTCGGCGCAAGCTTGTCAACGTGCAAGCGAGTGTGCAATTGCAACCAGAGAGCACACGTCAGCGGTATACTGTGGACATAACAGAAACATGACACTATAGTTACAGTGTTATAACAGGTTATAGCAGGTTATCACAAGTATACTTTCGGTTGCACTTGAATTCCGACAGGCTTTAGTTTCCTTTTCTTTTTTGTTCTCCGCTGTGCTCAGACTACAGCGTACAGCGGGGATACATCTGGCGGTACTGGAGCGTTGAGAGATAAAAGATAAAGACTACCTGAAAGAGGACTTGCTAGTATGCACTTGCACCCAGCGACTGGCGCTCACGCCATCATCGAATGTAGTGCGAAGAGCATGTCCCACGCCTTCTGCAGTGTAAGAACAGTTACAACCTTTCTGGTGTATATTTGCCACAAAACGGTAATTGTCTCTTTCGCTTGCGTTTCCGTTCGTGAAAATGCTGTGCTCATTACTTTCCTGTCGAGAATGCTATGTAATGGTAATAACGCGCATGCTGTTCGTGACTTGGAAGTTCCGGGCTCGCAGCGTTAAAGAAAGGCAATGCGGGTAAGACAGATGACGATTATTGTTGTGTGGCAAATATACACCCCAAAGGGTGCAACTGCTTATAGAATGGGACAGTATGTATGGCCCCACGGTAGCTTAGCATTATTGGACATGTCCTGGTATGAACCGTGTCCCGGATCAAAGTGTCAATGCTGACAAAATACCGGTCGACACTTACATTCGTTTCGACATTGTATAAAGTCTATATTTTGTCTTGGACACATATCTGTTGTGAAGTTAATAGAAAGCCTAGAGATACGTGATAAGGAATTATGGAATTACATACTTTTTTGTAGACTATTGTCGATGAACATTCTTAAAACAATCAACGGGGACATTTATAGCATCCAATAGGCTGTTTATTTGTGAGGGCAGTAAGTTTGTTTAGGCATAAGGGCAGGCTGCTAGCACATAACTGCGCAACGGCACCAGAGCACAAACTTGGATCAGTTGGTCATCCCTGCCTTCCTGTATTCTTCTATCTCTATGGATCAGTTGGTGACTACGACGGTGTGTACTGGAAGTATATATCGGCAAGTGAGCTAACAAAGGCATGTTGTAGGTCCACAAGTAACGTGACTTTTGCGGCAGCTATACGTCAGGGAAAAAAATTGTTTGGTTTTATACGTGCGAAAACCACGACCTGATTACGAGGCACGCCTATTGGGGGACCCTGGATTAGTCTTCGACCACCTTAGGGTGCTTGATCGCCCACCTAAATCAATTCAGACAAACGTCCTTTTTTTTTGCATTACGCCCGCATTGAAATGCGGTCGCCACGGGAGGGATCGAAGCCGTGATATCGAGCTTAACGGCGCAATTAACGCCATGTAGCCACTGCCGGTGGTATACACTGTAAAATAACTTACACCCTTAAAAGGGAAAAAAGGGTGTAAATGTGTCTATAACTCACACCCTTAGGGTGTAATTTATATAACGGACATCATAAGGGTGTGAGTTATAGACATATTTACACCCTTTTTCGCTTTCTAGGGTGTAAATTATTTTACAGTGTACCGCGGCGGGTAGCAATACGTCTGCGGCCCTGCGTATAGAAGTGAACATCAATTATCCGCTTTTTGTCTTGGTATCAGCCTTATTTATTTATTTATTTATTTATTTATTTATTTATTTATTTATTTATTCATTTATTTGCAATTTCTTTCCCTTTAAAGCATGGTTCGATTACACTGCGCAAACACGCATGCGCACGATCACACTTAAATAAAGAAAACGAATTGTCCACCGTCACTGTAGACTTATGCGGGAATGACGCTATATATCCTCTTTCCTCGTTTCGTCGTCTCATTTCGTGCCACCAAACAGCGCAGCGACAAGCAGTGATAGCCTGCATCACAACAGTTATGACACATCACGACCCAAACGAAGACAAAAAAAAAAAAGAAACGACGGATATTGCCAAGCGAATATATCAGTTTGCTTCCTTTTTTTGGCGGTGACTGCTTTAGCCGAATTATCGCTGTTATCGATTGATCGCATGGCGCGAGGCGCTCACGTTGTATCCTAAGCACCGCGAACGTTATCGTCCGTTTGATATCGGGAGGGATGCGTCTAATCAGAATGCCAGCCCGCGCCGCGAATAGTGATGCACAATCTCGAGTACACACGAGCACCACCGATTTCTGTGGAATGTGTGTAATGACGCGTATATATCTATAATATACATGCATAATCTGGTTCAATCAGACTCTGAAACAGAGTCGAAACTTTGCTACGCTATGTTAAATCGTTCCGAAATCAAGAGTTCGACAAAAACTCGACTGGTCGGGATTTCTCAGTCAAGGGTAAAACGGGCGCCGACCAAAACCATTAAAAGAAAAGAAACCAAGACGTTTCGACTCCCATACGGGGCCTTGTTCAAAAGCCGAAACGTCTTGTTTTTTTTTTCTTCTCATGTTTTGGGGCGGCGTCCGTTTTACCCTTGACATAAAGTATAGTTCTCTTAGAAGCAGAAGGCTCGGCGATTGCAGACCATCCGTCCACTGATGGTCGACGGATGGCTTGCAATCGCCGAGCCTTCTGCTTCTAAGAGGAACATACTGTAACATAAGGTACCAAAGTTTCGATTGTGTTTGAGTCCCTGATTAAACCAGACCTTCCGTGCGTGCGCTGGTGTTTGAAAGAACGGCCGCTGCTGCGTTGCCTGTCAGAGAACTCAAAACAAAAAAACACCAACCGATGCTTGTTCGTAACGCATGCTGTTTACGAACATCCCTGCTGAAACCGTCACATGCTGAAATGCTGAAACCGTCACACTTGCAGACGGTGTAAGGCCGTCTGCGAGAACGTCTGGAGATCGTCTGCTTAAAGATGCGAATGTTGTTTTGGCGGCAGCACATGCTTCCACAGAAGCTTTCCTGTATCATCATGATGTCAGTGGCGTGCGCTCAGAACTGACGTCATTGTTTCTGACGCTCCTGACGTCTTGTGTAAAACTCCTGAAGTAACACAAGAGAAAAGAAAGGACAGTAACCGGCAGTGACGTCGACGATACGCCACCGGCTCACAGCCGATTCATGAATTACTAAATGCGAGAGACCGATGCAGGAGGGAATATTTAGACCCCGATTTGGCCTCCGCAAGCGCAGCGGAGCTGTCACCGCTGAGAAATCCTCCCCGCATACACGTTGCCGGAAGTTCCACGGTCTCGCTTACAGAGGTGAGTTCGAGTGAACTCGAAAGAAGTATTCAATCTCTTTACATTGGTAGACTATTGGTTTAGTACTCCATTTTCATTTATTGCGCTGGAAAGGTGTCCTTATTACCGAAGGAAAGGAAGTACATGGGTTCTGTTTCTCGAATTTTGCGCATAAATGGGAACGTCACAGTCACGGTGTATAATTCGCAGCTTTTTTTCTCACTATCCCCAGTTTGCCTGCATGTTAAAACTACAACAAAGATTTGAAGAATTGACGTCGTGGTTATCACGGCACTTTTGCGTGCTCACTTCCTTCATTAGCAAAAAAAGAAAGAAAAGAAAAAGTACGTAGTGGTTGGCACATTGAGTCTGTTTGCTTTGGGATGAAACATAGCTTTTTATGGACCAGCTTGTATCTCGCCTTGACGTGACCAATGTGATCAGCTTTTGGCTTTCGCATTCCTTTATTGTATGGCGATAGTCCGCTCAAGATAAGATTGACCTGTTTACTATGCCAGAAGCGTAATTTAGGAATATAACTCGCATTCGCGTCGTCGTCATCATCATCATCATAATCATCGTAATTAGCATAATCAGCATCGCCGTAATCACAATGGACCTAAGTGCGGTGTAGGACAAGGCCCTCACTCCAAGACCTCCAAGTTGTTGTTGTTGTTGCCGTCACCTTCAACATACGGAGACCTCTACAGTACGCCGTGAGACAGTCATCGCGGTTTTCCTGTTAATTCTTTCATGGCAACTTTCTTTTTCTCCTGCTGCTGCGTTACCTGTACACATTCTATGTCGGCAAGTTTTTTTCCATTGCTGCGCCTCCACATAATTGTTCTGCCACTTGCTGATTTCTCTGCCTCCTGACGCCAAATCCACTACTCTAACACAAGTGTTACAATTTCTGCACGTTACACGCCCCGCTCAAATTCCCTTCTTCTCTTTTAATGTCAGCTAAAATAAACCTCTACGAAAGCAGTAATTGATTACAGACTTGTTCAAGAGATATTCGTATGGGACTATGATACAGAACTGCTAACATGCACTTGATCACCAGCGTGACGAATCAGAAACGAATTAAAAAAGAACAGATCAACAATATCGCTGACGAATCATGTTGTACGCCAGAGCCCAGTTCGCATTATTCAGCATATAGAAAAGCGTGCTGTGCGCCGGAGCTTTTGACATAAATACGAAACACTTCATGTCGAGCACCCGAAGCGAAACGCTTTGATTCCGACTTTGATTGGTATTCCCGCTCAGCGGGTTCCATTTGTTCGCGATATTTGACGCTATATAAAAAAGAAAGAAAGCTACAGCCTCGGTCGATAGTGCACGTCTGCGCGAGGTCTGCCTCCCGCCAGACGACTCTAATAACTTTTTTTCATTTTCTGTTCTCTCGCCGGCGTGTTTGTCTACACTTCGGGCGCGCCGATCGAGCGCGCACCGCTGCGTAAAACGATGCGACAGTTACGTAAGCATTCAAATGGTTATCGATCGTCGGCGTCCACGCGTACGCTTGGGCGACACCCGATACGTCGCCTTCAGCGCTCTCACCGTTTTCTTTGTTTCGTCTTTCTTTTTTTTTCTTCCTTTTTTTTCGTTCTTTTGACGTCCGGGGAAATTGCGTGCCTTCGGTTAGCACAGGCATGGGAGGGCATTATGTTTTGCATCCTTATGTCAGAATCGAATGCGCAGATTCTGCCGGCACATGTCTTTACTGCTGGGCCCGGGGCGGCTGGATGAGATTAGATAGATAGATAGATAGATAGATAGATAGATAGATAGATAGATAGATAGATAGATAGATAGATAGATAGATAGATAGATAGATAGATAGATAGATAGATAGATAGATAGATAGATAGACAGACAGACAGACAGACAGACAGACAGACAGACAGACAGACAGACAGACAGACAGACAGACAGACAGACAGACAGACAGATAGATAGATAGATAGATAGATAGATAGATAGATAGATAGATAGATAGATAGATAGATAGATAGATAGATAGATAGATAGATAGATAGATAGATAGATAGATAGATAGATAGATAGATAGATAGATAGATAGACAGTCTGTCAAAGCAGATAATCGTGTTTCCCTTCCCGAAGTCTACACAAACGACTCGTAAAAATTCGCTTGCTAACTAAATTAATAAGCATGATGTCAGCACACACATCAAACATGAACACATCACACTCGATGACTGCGGACACCCGCTGTCAAAACGCTGGCTTGAGGAAACGCGGCAGCAGGAGCGAGCGAAGTGCCATACGTGCTGTCTGTAGCCCAGACCACACGTACTGTACGCTAGCGGATGCGCGCAAGCTCGCGTCTACGCGCCTTGCGCCTGCCGCGCCTCGATAGGAACGGTGGTTTGCATCCACAAATACGCGCTTCCATGCGCGCGACAGCACGCGTTCACTGGACCCACTCATAGGCGCCTTGGAAGACGCCACTTCGTACTCTGCTACTGACAGTGTTTCAAAATGCTTCGACCTCTATAAACGCAATAGTTATATTGTTAGAGCTGTTAGATCAGCACAAAAAGGAAAGATTAAGCACTTTCTTACATGAAACGAACCTGCTTTACTGAGAGTTGAATGTAACGCGCCGTAGCGGGCGAGTCCGCCAACTTGCCTGCTCCCATTGGCTGACCGGGCAGTCGGGCCCTCCCTGATTGGCCTCCATAAGCAAACAATGCGGAAGTCGACTTTCGCGTGACGCCACGGGCGCCATATTGTTGTCCCTCGCACAGCTTGCACGAACGCTGTTGCAGATAACACCCAGCGGGTCAAGATAACGCGAATCTTTCCACCGCGCCATGGCTGTATACAACATTATGGCGGCTGAGATGACGTCCTGCATGCCCTCCATATCCCACCTGCTTATGCACCTTGCACTGAGAAAAAAACATGCCATGGTAGCTCAGGAGTTATTTATTTATTTATTCCTCAAATGCCCCTGGAGAGGGGTTTTACATGAGGGGTGGGCTGCTTCAAAGAAAAGTGCTTTCGATGGCAGTCCTGAACGCAGTCGCACTGGAGTGGTCCGCCGCTTCTTCAGGCAGATCATTCCAGTCTCTCGCTGTACGTGGAAAAAACGAATGAAGATGGGATGATGTGCGCGCATGCGACACTGACTTTGAATGATAGGTCCGGGATGAATGGCGGTGAGCTGGCGATATGACGCTGTTACCAATCGGGGCATAATAAAACTTGTGATATAGAATGAGACTGGACACTTGACATGGCATGCTGCTGCCGAGCACTCGGCGCTCGGACCCGGGGCTCCGGTCCCGGTTGTGACGGCCTCAATTAGATGTGTGTTCAATGGAGAGATGCTCAAGTACCGTGCTTTGGATGCACGTTAAAGGAGAGAAAAAAACGCAGCCAGTGAAAATTGATACGGAGCCCTTAACGTGGTCTCTCAACAGACTTGTGATGCTTTGAGACATTAAGCGCAATAAGTCAGGGGTGCCGCTAAAAGTGGACAAATCAAATGTGCCATGTTTGATTTTGAGCCGATCAGTAGCAGTGCAGCAGCCTTGCGAGCCAATGACAGCTGGCAATATGACATTGTCTTGTGGTGTCCAGAATAGCATCGCAAACCAACCGACACCGAAGGCGTCTTTGGATATGGCTAAGAGTGACCCTATAGAGTGACTGTAGCGGGTTACTCACAGATGTAACCCATAGTTTCCTATGTACTCTAATACTAGAGGGAACTCTGGCGCCCAAAATCGTCCAGCTACCGTGGGATTGGTGGCATAGCACATGGATTGGGCTAATCTTCGTGCTTTTGACTTCGTGCTTTCCCATGGCGCAAGATAACGCTTAATGTAGAAGTGCCTTTATTGGACTCAGTTCAGGTCAATTTCCTTAAAGACCTCTTTGTTAGGTGTATTTACCAGACTCAATTTTCAAGCAGCCATATTCTTTTTCCAGATGCGTGAAGCCGATAGTACTCTAGGCACATGCGCAATCAGTGCGAGTCGTACGTTGCACTTGACAGTTTTCATAAAACGTTGCACTTATAACGCAATATATATATTGAATATCATCACTTTCAAGGTCGTCTGAAGCCATAAGGAAGACGTTTAGGCAAATCCACATACAACCGTAATTTACGTGTAGGCTGACTCACCGTACTCGCAGATGCTGTAGACACTATAGCCCCAGATTTGGTTCTATACTCGGTGAAAACCTAATAAGATTTCAGTAGGACACCTTTGAAAGGCACAGCGCAGAAAACGGGACAAGCGAGTTGGTACACATACACCGTGTGTCCCAGCTAACGTTAGTTAGCCAAGCTGTTCCAAGAAACAAAAACAAAAATTATTAGAAAGTCACGGTTCAAGGTACAATTATAAGATATACGGTGTTCAGCTCTATGACGACTGACCACAGGTTTTATAATCGTATCTTGTATCGAATTTCTTAAATCTTTTCTTTGAACAGAGTGACTAACTTTAGCTAGGACACCCTATGTACACGCAGAGCGGTGGTGTGTGAACTCCATGTTGACTTCGAACTCAAACGCTGACTTCAAAATCAAGTTGAAAGCTTTAGCGCTTCGTGATGTGTGCGTTTGCCACTATAGCGTGTCATGAGCCCTTTGCGTTATTCTCATCAAAGATGTTGCCTTACGGACCAGCTCAGATCCAGATGTTAGCGCAGTACAGTATAAGTGTTGCTCACGAAGCAACCCTCGACTTCTGTGCCACCACGCAAGGCTCCCGCAGTGACGTCACCGAAATGAGCGAGCGTAATTGGCTGGCGTGTCCATCTATACAAACCGGAGAGCTTTAACTTGTGCGCAAGCTTCATGCAGTTTGCAGATTAACGGGTTACTGGAGGCGTAAACGTGGGCGGTCGGATTGATGGCCCCCCTTGATGGCGGAGAGCTCGACCAGACAAATAGAGCTGTTATTGCCGTGACCAATAGCATTCTACTTAGCTGCTGTTGTATGTTTTCGGCAGCGGCGTAATCGTGAAGACGTTGCCTTCTTTAAATGTTCTTCCTTCGACAAGACCCGACATGTAACACAATAAACGTGTCTAAGGGCATGGCGACGAAGAGCCACAAGATGCACTATAGCGTTGTGGCTGCCGTATACACATCTCCGGTAAACCGCAGAACGGTAAACCGTTTGCCGACAAGTTAAGCCTATAACTCTATTCGGAGAGCGCCGCGTTTATTCGCTACTGAATTCTTACATTGTCATCGACAGTAGCTTGTTTTGCAGGAAACCCTACAATGTGTAATCCTTTCCCTCGGTATACCGCTTTGACAACAAAGCGACGGCGCGTCGGCGTTTTTTAAACCGAAAGCGCCCCGTCAGCGCTGGGTGGAGGGAGGGAAAGAGGCGAGGGAGACGTTTAATCTGTGCGCCGGCGACAAGCTCGTCGCATCCGCAGGCACCGTTTCGCGCCTCCCGAAGCACGGGGGGAGGGGGGGGGAGGGGGGGCGACGACGGGACTCGCTCTTATCTCGCGCGGCCGGCGGAAACCGATAAGCGAGGCGGGCAAGGTCAGTCGCAGCTGTCGCCCGCCGGCCGCCCCCCGTTGGCACCGCGCCGCCGAGGTTTGCGCGCCCGCTCGCTGGCACGCTGCCGCGCTGGGAGGCGGGCAAGCTTTTTGTACGATGAAATCGGCGAAAGAAGAAATGGAAATTGAAAGGGAAAATAAAAACGAGATGAAAAAAAAAACGCGGAAGGCATTGTGTCATGCCGTAATCCTTGTCCTTGGCAAGCCCGCCGCGGGTCTTTCTTCCTCTTCCTTCTTCGCCTTGCTGTTCCTGTTCCTGTGAGGTACGAATACATCGCGGACGAAAGGAATGCCAATTGTTGCAGGAAGTGTGGTTTCCGCATGACGCGATGCCTTGTACAAGCGAATTTGGACAACGTAAATTGTCGACGCTCAAATTACTCCGCCGCGTGTCTGTATACGAACGCCCGAAATGAATTGAAATGTGGCACGAGCTATTGTTTTTCGCAGAAAAGGAGAATTGCCAGCACTCTCTTTGGTGCGAGGGAGTACAGCGGTGTTCCCTAAATCGATCACCTTCACCTCGTCCTGTCATTTTTAAACTGGAACTATTGATAGTTTCGGCGTGACCGTATGCGTATTGCACTTTACGGTAATACCAGATACGCGTGCCACAGCTGCAGCGCTGGTAGCGACATCTTGCGATGGTGTAACCATGAATACCCGCAGGATCGTTCTTCCCCCATTTTCTTTCTTTTTTTTCCGGGCTGTTTTCGTCGACGTTGGATAAGGAAAGCCACTACAGGTGAGTTCCGTTTTAATGAATGGGCTTAGGTGAAAAAATTAACTCTGTATATCAGCTAACTAGGCCTATAACGGATCTAAATGAACTTTTCAGATACGGAGTTATCTGCGGCGGAGAGAAGAAACAATAAAAATTCAGTTATTGAAGACACAACTACGCGTAATAGGCGCAACAATGTCGGCCTGCGCCTTTAACTGTTCATTATCGTCGCTACGAATTACTTTCTCGATGTGCGATATTGCGTAGGCCTACTCTATAGTCCAGTTGTCTTTATAGAATCATTGCGTTGGCAGCAAATTCGGTAAAGCCAATGTCCGGTTCGTAATAAGGGAGTTATTGTACGTGAGCCTCAGTCAGTAAGTTTTGCATGCTCTATAAGGAGAGTAATTCGTTTTATCCGGGTTCGTTACATTCGGGTTCACACCGAATGCATAGAAAGTTGTACAGCATGTAGACTTTATAGTATATAACCTGTATACTCTCCACAAGCAAAAGTCATTAACAGGCCTATTTCCTCTTGTGTATCATGGTCTATATACCATTTAGGGAACGCAAGCACTGTTTTCTGGAAGCCTGCATACATTATTGGACAAAAACTTTAACTTTTAAATGCGAATTATGGGGACACGGAACAGATACTAAAGAGAAACACTGATCTAATCAGTTGCAGTAACTTTTAACTATATTTTTGTCCCTACGACGCAAGAATTTTATTGTTGGAGAACATGGAGACCGACCCTCCCTTTCCTCAAGTCCACGTCTACACACCAGCGACCCTGTGACGCCAAAGATTTCGAACTGCCTGCTCGTATTTGGGCAGTTCTATACACAGAGCCGAGAAAATTTTGTACTTTCTCCTAGAATCCTAAAACGTTCTCTGAACTTTGATTCTGAACCTTGATTCTGAACCTTGATTTCCTGCAACTTGGTTGTGAAAAAATTCGTGTGAAAGTTCTGTGACCTTTCTAGGAAGCAACCCAGAAAGTTGTCTGTACTTTCTAGGTTGATTCCTTTAATAGACGATGCAATGCTTCGCTGTCGATAAACAAAGAAATATTTCAGGAGAGATGCTGGGAAGACAGTTTGCTGTTGGGCTGGTAGTATATGGTATTTGTAGAACGATAAGAGCTTAACAAAGGGGCAAAAAAGGAAGACAGATAGTTGCGTTATTTTCGTTCTAAATGTCATGTGTGATCTACCCCACCAGCAAACCCTTTTGGCTATGACACTCCCATGTAAAAAATGTTATATGACCCCCATGTGACACATATCTTTCTCGTATGACCATATGAGGATGATATGGAAAGAAGAATGATAGGTGTAACGTTAAGGGATAAGAAAAGAGCAGATTCGGTGAGGGAACAAACGCGAGTTAATGACATCTTAGTTGAAATCAAGAAAAAGAAATGGGCATGGGCAGGACATGTAATGAGGAGGGAAGATAACCGATGGTCATTAAGGGTTACGGACTGGATTCCAAGGGAAGGGAAGCGTAGCAGGGGACGGCAGAAAGTTAGGTGGGCGGATGAGATTAAGAAGTTTGCAGGGACGGCATGGCCACAATTAGTACATGACCGGCGTTGTTGGAGAAATATGGGAGAGGCCTTTGCCCTGCAGTGGGCGTAACCAGGCTGATGATGATGATGATGATGAACACATGTTTCATGTGCGTTTCCCTGTGTGCTCTGAGAATTGCTTCTACACTGACGAGTGCTGTCATAGGCAAATAAATGGACCAGTTAGAGTATATTATTTGTTCGTACCCACTTTGGTGGCATATAAGCGTGCGCATACTTTGCTCTAGACGATGTCAGTGTGGACATTGTCAAATTCTCCCATATTATCGGATTCGCCATCTCGTCAGCTGTGATTGTCCCACAGTGCTGCTACGGCCGCTCTGATTGGCTCAAAAATACCAACATGGTGGAGTTTGTCAGCATCCAGAATTGTAGCCTGGAACGAAGCGTGGACTTTGCGTTGCGCGTGCTCGAACTGAACTGATGGCAAAAAAAAAAACACTCCCGTGTTTAAAATTGGCACAGCGGAGAATAATCACATTGTTTCCCGCAGGTTAGCCGGACGGTATTTGCACTGGCTAACCTCCATGTCTTTCCCCTCCTCCTCCCCCTTGTCGCATTCACGGGAACCATATCCCAACGCCATACTCGGCAAAACATTGTGCCCCACTGGACGACCCGTGAACACCAAATAACCAACTCTGACTGAGACAAAGAGAGAGCGAGAGAGAGAAAGGCAAAGGAAAGACAGGGAGGTTAACCAGAGATTATCTCCAGTTGGCTACCCTGTACTGGGGAAGGGGCAAAGGGATGCGATAGGTGTGAGAAAGAAAGGATAAAAATAGAAAAAAAGAATGAAAATAAAGCTACACACATGCACACACGTACACACGAACTGTTTCTGTAGGCACTGTCACGCAGCCTGCAAAGGCGTTTCTAGTGTTACGCAGTGTCACCGTACAATCCTACGTCACACGGTGTACAGTCACAATTTGTCAGAAAGTCAGTGTGTTTTAAGTACCGCAGCAGAACCTTCATAGCGGATCGCGCTGATGGTCGCATTGGCCAATTTCCAAGGATGTTGTTTTCTGTCATTGGGCGCTTGTCCAGTTTGTCTAGGGCGGCTGAGAGGTCTGCTCGTTGCGGGCTGAAACGAGGGCACTCACAAAGAAGATGCGCGATTGATTCATTCATCATCATCATCAGCCTGGTTACGCCCACTGCAGGGCAAAGGCCTCTCCCATACTTCTCCAACAGCCCCGGTCATGTACTAATTGGGGCCATGCCGTCCCTGCAAACTTCTTAATCTCATCCGCCCACCTAACTTTCTGCCGGCCCCTGCTGCGCTTCCCTTCCCTTGGAATTCAGTCCGTAACCCTTAATGACTATCGGTTATCTTCCCTCCTCATTACATGTTCTGCCCAATGATTGATTCATTGCACCCGCATAAGTCACAAAACTCTGAGGATGAGCAGAGTAAACAGTTGTGCTGATGAACATAGTAGGAAGACTAGAGCGCGGGAACAGACCGAGACAAAGGAGGCACACAAAAGTACACAGACAAAGCGCTGACTTTCAAGAGTATATTGTGTGCCTCCTTTGTGTGCGTCGGTTCCCGCGCTGTAGCCTTCTAGTGATTGAGGGATATGATACACAGTGATCATACAGCTATACCACCCAAAGAAGCGCATATAAACAAAAGGACTTCTTGGGCAAGTTGGTGCTTAGATTTCCTAGGTATACTTTGTAGCGCAAAATACATTTCTTGAAAAGGGACAGAAGAAAGGAAGACAGCGAAGCGCTTCCCTGTCTTCCTTTCTTCTGTCCCTTTTCAAGCAATGTATTTTGCGCCACAAAGTATACCTAGGAAACGCATATAGACCGCATAGCATACAAAGTCTGCAATACCAGAAGCGCCTTCATAGCTCGCTGTACACCGGTCACACCGGTGTTGCTGTGCACACAGGCCGAAAATACCCTGTAGTGCTATGCTCGGGTTACGCTGCAAGAGCAGTATGACATTCGAAGATTCTCTCTTTGACAACCAGCGGCAAGATCACCACAAAAAAAAAATATCGCGGTTTCTCCGGAGGGCGAAGCATCGGCAGCAGTATAAAGATAAGAAAGTTGCACGAAGTCGGTGAGGCTCGTGGTTCTATGGTCCATATAAATCGCCGCAAACCGTTCCCTTTCTAAATAAAGCTGCATGTTGTCACGCACCCAAAGACACACATGAACGGAGCTTACTCGATGACCGCGAGCACTCGCAGTCACAACAGTGGCGTATTGAGCAGTGCCGGCAGTGGGGGAGACGCGTTGCGTGTCTCAAAAAAACAACGTTTCGCGCTACCGCTTCGTTTTTTTACCATTTGACCCCGCCGCGCCTGAGAAACTCATCGGACCACAGGTCCTTGAACACGGGGCACGCGGAACGAGACGCAAGGCAAGCGGCCTTCACAGCGCGCTCTCGCATTTTCGCAATGCAGCCCACGTGACCTCGAACACGTGGCGCATAGGGCCGTAACACAAAGGCGGCTGCGAAGGCTCGATCGGGCTTGGAGCGTCACACATATAACTGCTATGAAGCAGGTTGCAGGACCTCGGGAAAGCTATACATACAATCCGATTTTCGAGTCTGTCGGCTGAATTTTGTGCGGTGAACGTATAGTTCGTGCAGGCTACGCTGGGTGTGATGACGAGGCACCCTTTTAATGCCTTGCGCAACAACTACAGCCAGCATACGAGGCGACCAAGCAAGCTAACACCTCCATGTCTCTCATTAATGTCAGAGACAAAAAGGAAAGCTAAATGATAATAAGGGCAGAGAGAGAGAGAGAGAGACAAAGAGGAGGAAAGACAGGGAGGTTAGCCAGTGTAAGTACCGGCTGGCTACCCTGTGCTGGGGAAAGGGGTAAAGGGAATAAAAGGAGAAAGAAGAAGAAGAGGAGAAAAAAAGGGAAATTCACGCAGTAACGCGATACTACGCGATACAACACTCAAAGGCGATCGCACAATTCGCATGTCCTTAAAAACTTCAGCAAAGCCCTTAAGGCCTTGACTGCCGAAGCCCGTCTGGACCAGTGTCCTAGAGCTTTCTCCTCTGTAAAGGGGCGATAATAAGGGCAGAAAGGTCGGCTTGAGGTATGTTCATCTAGCCTACTACTCGGCACTGGAAAAAGGTGGAGAAGAACAAGACGGGTGACGAAGCAGACAGACGCTTCGGATTAATTTCGGCTACCTCAGGTTTGGAAGTTCACACGAGCGTATTTATTTTTGCATTCCACATCCATCAAAATACCCGTTCGCAGCGGCGGGGGGGGGCAATCGAACTCGCTACCTCCGCATTCGTGCTCAGCGCCAGAACGCCGCAACCACCGAGCCACCGGGGTCAAAGCACGGCGCTTTTGTGACGCGAGCACACGAGCCGAACAAGGGGTTGCCCCATCCTCCCTCGGCTGTCCGGCGTCTGCGACGCGCCGGGCCGGACGGGTTCGTGACAGTGACCTTTTGCGCAGGCCCGCGCGCCGCGCCCCCTCCCGTTACGAAAAAGCCGGGCCGACGGGCGCGCGCCCGAAAGCGGCGAAGCTTCCGGGCGCATCTGCGGGCAAGGTCGTTCTTCGGACGGAAAAGGGTCGTCAGCCCGGCGATCCAGCGACGCCCACGACAAAAGCACGCGCGCGCGTCTCGACAGGCGTTCCGAGCGGCGCACGAGCCCGCACGCCGTGCTTGCTTCGAGCGGAGCAACAGCCGGCTTGTTTGCGAGCCCAGGGGGCGCTGCGAAGGCCAAGGACTCGAGACCCGCGCCCACTCGCTTTCCGAAGGGTGTATCTATGCGATGCGAGGGTGTAAAGTGAAGAAACAGCCGACATTAATGCGCGTTTTACACCTTTTGATGGTTGCTCCGTTGTACAGATGTGCTGAGGAGCGAACCGACTAAGCGGGTGCTATTTCGCGTCGGTGAACGAATTGTCCCTTCGTCTTGGCTGCACTTTCTGTACCAGTTCGGGGATTGTGGCACCTTTGCCCTGGATCTGAGAGTGCAGCGCGCTCCGCGGGCACTGCGCACTTCACATTGACTTCGTGCAAGCCAAGTTCTGCACGAGCTCGCCCTTCCTCTTCACGCTGCAGTTGTTTGACTTCGAGACCCTGGCCTGTATGCTATTAACAGCCAACTATGTATCTTGAAAGAAGAATAAACTGAAGCTCGCCACTTTGGAAGTGCAGGCGTCGTGTTAACTCTCGGTAGCAGACGACACGGCGCTGCGCTAGTTTAATAATGGCGCTGCTGTCGTAAATATATCGAGCTTTGATTGCAACCGTTCGTAATTGCTAGCATGAGAATGTGAGGTACAAGTCCGATGCCTGCATATTCGCTTGTGAAGTCAGTTCGGTAAAGCCATGCGACTTGTTAGATTGCTTGGAACGCGTTCTCTGACGATCGTTCGCGCGACATAGTATTATCACTATAGCGATTCATCGCGATAACGAACAGAAGGTACCCACATTTTTACCACATGCAACTTTGTCGAAATAGTTCACGGCAAACCTGCTTAAGTTGACGGGAGGCGCTGCCAGATTGCAGAAGCGTGCGCACACAGAAGTCAAACTTTGAGCACAGACTAATTAAAAATGGCTGTGGCTTAGCTAAGGTTAAGCCCAGGATGCGAAGCATACTAGCCTTTAT
This sequence comes from Dermacentor albipictus, assembly GCF_038994185.2. Lineage (NCBI taxonomy): Eukaryota > Metazoa > Arthropoda > Arachnida > Ixodida > Ixodidae > Dermacentor > Dermacentor albipictus. The sequence goes on along the minus strand of NC_091827.1, from coordinate 35,242,712 downwards.
TTTAACGCGACAGCGTTAAGGAGCTCGTGCCGCAGAAAAGCCGGTGTCGTCGGCGTCGGCTCAGGCGTGCGGCGCTTGCTCAGGCGCACATTTCGTTGTCGCGCCGAACGCTGCGTTGCTCGACGCTCACCGCGTCCGATGCGGGGCGCGTACTCGCTGCGCCGTAGCAAAGCCACCTAGAAACAGTCTCCGTAGCACGCCGCAACCTTCGCTTCTCATTCCAACGAGCAGCTCTGTCTCCAGGAGGCATCTCACCTCGTGAGTGTCTAGCAGAGGCAAGCGCAGCTGCTTCTATACCGCCGCGACACCGCGAGCGACGGCGTGAGTTGGAGCCCCATTTCTCCTCTGTCGTGACGTCACGGTGTCACGTGGTATTGAAGGCGACACCACCGCGCCTGAGGAGCTGGGTTAAGCACTAGTAATATGCTTCGCATAAAAAAAGAAACGTATATTGAACTGCGAGGAGCCGCACCAATACAAAAAGTGCCCCTAACACAATGTGGCGGCAACGGCAGACGCTACGACACGCCCCCGCAGCACGCTTCCTCGCGTCACAAAAACAGACGACATGCAGATGACACGCAGACAAGGCTTGCACTTTCCCATTCATTTCTTTAGATAAACGTGCAACGCTAGTGCACGCACTGTAGTTTAAAGAACTTTCTGAACTGGCACTGCACTCGGCTGCACTCACACTGTACCGCAACTGAACAAGTGGCGAAAGCGCTGCTAAATCGAAGCGACCTACAGTAACGGTGTGTTCATTTAACCACGACATAATTGTTGTCCAGACGCTAAAATGCTCACGAAAATAAACGCTTTATGACTAGCGGCGTTTTCATCGCAAACGCCGTCTGCAGCTACTTCGACAACCGGGAGCTAGGCCTACCGGCTCGAGCTATCGACGGCTGCCGACAAAGTCAGCGTGCCGAACGTGATGCTCCGCTTAGGAGAGCTCACCGTACTAATATCGCCCATCTTCAACAAAGCAGGTTCACGGTATTGTTTGTCTTATTACGACGGTCCTTTTTCGCGTACGGTAAACACGGGAAAGTCTCAAACGGCGCGCCGTTCTCTCGACTGTATGCACTAACTGCCACCGATGAAGACGGTAGGCCTTGCTCGTTGGCCGTGGGTGTCGCCGGTTACGAAGAAGCTTCTTTAGCAATTGAACACATAGGTTTTTGCGAACTCTTTAATGCATGCATGAATATTAAGAAGCTAAGTGAAAAATACAGTTGGATATCTGTTCACCATCGGCAGAAAAGAGCAAACCAGGCGAACTCCGTCGCACGGTGGTCGCCCCGCGCTGCCCGAATAATATAATAATAATAATAATATATGGGGTTTTACGTGCCAAAACCACTTTCTGATTATGAGGCACGCCGTAGTGGGGGACTCCGGAAATTTTGACCACCTGGGGTTCTTTAACGTGCACCTAAATCTAAGTACACGGGTGTTTTCGCATTTCGCCCCCATCGAAATGCGGCCGCTATGGCCGGGATTCGATCCCGCGACCTCGTGCTCAGCAGCCTAACACCATAGCCACCGAGCAACCACGGCGGGTGCGCTGCCCGACGGCGACACCAACTGCCCTCAGATGTTGTGTTTCGATCACTTCAGTAGCTTAGTGCTGGGCGCTGATTGTCACATGATGCGCACTTTCGACATCACTTTATCATACTTATTATAATTACATGTCAGCGACAACTGAGTGGCACCACTGCGCTTTCGCAAGCGCTGTCCGTCCTCGTCCATCTTGAGCTTTCCACGTTCCGACAAAATGCGGCTGCGTTTTAGGGTTTCTGGAAGCTTGCAGGCCAAAATAACCTAGCGGCGCTGGCATATGACAATACAGTAGCCGCAAGTCGCGCGATGAGAACCGGCTCTACTGAGGAGCGAGCAAGTTGTGTGCTGTGATGGAATCTCCGGCCGTCGCTTATCCATGCTGCTTTCCTCGCCGGATAGCTCTTCTCGGACGGAAACCGAAATAAACTCGTGCTCCGTTTGCTAGTGAAGCAATTTGTGCACAATACGCAACACAACTAGCGGGCCTTTATTACGAAAATGCCACGATCAAAACCACCACGAACCGTCGTCTCAAGACGCGGTAGGATGTTCGTCTGCTTCTCGTATGTGACCATGTAGGGGGCACTCGTGACAGCCGTGTTCGCGCATGCGCAATAGTATTTTTGCAAAGCGTCCATTAAACGAAACTATGGCGCTTCCCTTGTCGCCAAACGGTTAACATCGTGCGACTTGCGTGCACTTCTTTTCATTAGCGCTGCGCAAACTATACTTTCCTGCCAGGAACGCCAAACCACGTTGATAGACGCATCTATCCCTTTCGGGACTTGAATGTACCGGGAGCGCAGCTCTAAAAAAAGAGAGTACGCGGAAGATTGATTACGATTATTGTTAGGAGGTCCAAATTGTGCAACTTTTTCATACAATGTATACCGGTTGTTCTCTATTTCCCACGCAGAAGTTACCGATGCGATTGTCAATCGAAAGTGTAAAAAAACATTTGGAGATAACGAAGAACGCCTCTCAGCACTCTGCCTCGTATAAATTAACATAGGCGGTCGCGTAAAGGAGACGTTCTTATACGAAATCTTTAATTATCTAATAGTCCACGGATATCTCAGGAAAGCTCTAGGTATATTTTGTTTTGTCGTATCCTTAAAATAGAAATCATTGCTTACGTCAGTGTAACGCGGTTGCCATAAAAGTTGTTATCAGAACTATATGCACTGTAGTAGTAGTATTAGTAGTACAGTGCAACAGCAGCAGCTGCAGCAGTAGTAGCAGTAGTAGTGAAAGCAGCTGCAACTGTTTCAGTAAGCGTGGCAACCGCAACCGCTCGGATACAGGTGCATCCGGTGCTCCTCACTTTAAGCAAAGGCACTTGCTGTCAACAGGAATGCATTGTGCCCAACCAGTTTTGGTTCTAGGAGCGATGGCGTGTGCTTCCCCCTTTCTCGCCGTGTTTTGTTAACCCTTTCCCCCACTCGAACGGAAATGCGTTCCAAGAAAAAAAGGAGAAGGGCGAAGTGGGCGAACGACTTGGGGGAAGTGGGGAACGTTCCAGAAGCCACGTGCCGAAACGACTCGTTTTGTTCACCCGAGGGACAACCTGACACGACCTTGAGCACGATGGTTGCACCGCGACGGGCCTTTCACCTTACCCACGTTCCCCCGTCAACGTAGACTTTGTTTGACTGTGGAGGTGGTTCGGTGGTCACCACTCCATCCGCGCGTCAAGTCCGCTTCCAGTCCGGAGCCAGTCTGGAATTTAAAAGGGGGGAGCGATGCTGAAAACGAAGTTTTAAACAGCCCGTTGCATGGATATTTATAAACATTTCTAGATTTGTTGTATCTTGTTATTTTACTGTATATTCTAAACTTCATTTTTACAGATCAAATAGAAAAGAAGTATGTCTCACACAGGGTGCAATCAGGCTTGTATGTCATTTAGGAAAGCTATCAATTGTGAAATAATGAAGACACATTGATTGTTTTTGTTAGATGCCTTCTAGTGGGGTTATTGCGCAGGATAAGGCCAGTCGCATGCTTTGTCGTAACATTTCTGTAGTTGTAATTGTGCGTCAAATATGCAATAATTTCGTGTGGTAATAAAAATTTAGGCAAATAGAAATGTACCTAATCGTGTTCCTGACAAAATTTCAGCCCAGAAACTAACTTGAAGCAGGTTTTGGTGAAAGAATTTGGAAATGATAGTTTAAGACGTTTGGAAATGAAAATCTTGTTTGAAATGAGCTCAAAGATTTCAGAACCCGCTATTTTATTTTAAGACGAAAATAATTATCACAGTTTCACCACATTACACGAAATGTAAGGCTCTGGGGTGCTTGGGGTCCTCTGTTTGAATCCAGCCATTGGACAATTTCATTTGTTTTGTAAGTAAAACCAACGCCTTTCTTAGCGACTTTACCACCACTTTCCCATATCGTCTATCTTTCAAACCTATTTCGTAGGCCGATTCCGGAGGTAGTGCACAGTCACACCAATATAATTGCATGATATTCAGGTTTGAGCTCTGTTACTGTTTCGCGCTTTCAATAAAGTCAGAGAAGATTTAAGATAAAAGGCATGCGCTCTCAGTGTTTTATTTCATGACGCTTGTTTGAGGGCTGTCATCCTCCAAAATATGAGGAATAGTTTTGCGAAGAAAACAAGATCTGGTGTGAGCAACCTTACTGATAGAACGGTGTGTGCAATATAACCCTCATATGCCACATCTCATACAACATGGAACGGCATATATCACACATAAATACCTTAAAAATTAAATTAAAGTTTGGGGTTTTACGTGCCAAAACCACTTTCTGATTATGAGGCACGCCGTAGTGGAGGACTCCGGAAATTTCGACCACCTGGGGTTCTTTTACGTGCACCTAAATATAAGTACACGGGTGTTTTCGCATTTCGCCACCATCGAAATGCGGCCGCCGTGGCCGAGATTCGATCCCGCGACCTCGTGCTCAGCAGCCCAACACCATAGCCACTGAGCAACCACGGCGGGTATAAATACCTTAATAGATACAGAACCTCACGGCGAGCCGACATCAAAAGATTGCTTTGAGTGTCCATATAATTGCTGTCACAAGAATATTACTGGAAGTGTGCTGCTCCACAGGTTGCGCCCTCCTCTTCAATTCGAACATGCTCCGCGGCATTTGCTTGAAATGGCTTTTTTTCGGTTTTAGGGCAGTCCCTTTGTCTGCCACTCGCAGACAAGGGCGCCGAAGCCAGAAGTATGCCTTTCTTCTTTAGTTTCTTGCTCTGCAGTCTGCGGTACTCTCGATGGAAGCTCTCCCACGATTACAACGCGCGGAGAGCAAACTTTCAAACGCGAGCATTCGCTCCGTGCTCGGTTTCTTGGTTATATTAGAGAATGCCAGCAAACTTGAAAGTAGGAAAAATCGAGAAGCAGACATACACAAAGCGACAGGAAGGTGACTGGACCGTTCTTGATGCATTTGGAAAGGTAAAGGATTCTTTCTACTTTCAAGTTTGCTGGCATTCTCCTAGTAAAACCATGTACCAAGTAGCCCAACAAGCCACTCTTATGAACTCGCTTACTTGCCCGCTCTGTGGCCTCACCTTGAATACATTGTTCATGGGCGCTCTCGACGGCGAACCCGCGCCATAGTCAAGAGAACTCATTTCTGAAGCGAAACTTTTTTGCCGAGTTCGAGGCACTTTTTTCTCACGTACCTAGCCTTTAAAGCCGAACGCGTTTAACGGAATGGTTGCGCCCCAAAGGAACGGTGCAGCGAAGTAGTTTACGAGTTTACTGTTTCGAGCATATGGTTTCATGCAATAATTACTAGACGGGGACTGCGGCGCTAGTGTTTGTGGGAGTTGCAAGCAGAGCGGTCAAGCTAGCGTGGTTAATGACGGTTAGTACATAAATTTGCCCGAACTTCGTTGTTTTGGTTTCGAAAGGCTTTGTAACTTTGCAAACTCATTATTTCCAATAAAGTACGGCATTATAAATTAATGAATAGGCGATAATATATTTGCCTGATGGCAGAACTCGAACACAGGACATCTAACAACACAAGCCTGATGTTGAAAGCATTACGCTACGGACGTATGCGTCTACGAGCGGCATCCGCCCTTTTTCGCAGGCAAACCAGCGAATTCAGAAGCTTGGTGGGTTTCGGTTCGCATTTACACTTGACGAAACAGGCGCATCAGAGGCACCACGAGTGCAACACGACACTATGGGTATCACCACTGAAAATTAAAACAAATAATGTATGTATGATCTTCTGCACTTAGATATGTGTATATAATATCCATCCTGTCTATAATTCAATGCAAGTAAAATCATGTCTTTGTATAACGTGCAATATCTTACCGCGAAAACCACACTTTCTCTTTACAAACACATGTTCCGTGAGCCAGTTCACACTAAAAATGGTTCGCTTTATGAAGATGTTTAGTGTAGTCGAGTCTGCGTGTTCTTCTTTTTCCTTTTTCTTTTCTACCGCGCAGACTGCAACAAAACTAGGTTATGAACTTATTTATGCGTCTAGGAACAGAAAATAAACATAAGTACAAAATGCTTTAGTGAGAATCGTGATTTTATCCCCGCATGCAAAAGTGCTAGAAAAGAATTGGAGGATGCTTAACGCTGCGCCTTTAAGGGTGGAACGCGATAGCATCCAAAGACCCCTGACTGCTTCTCACGCTTCCCGGCAACTGCAGCTTACGTAATCGTAATGTTTACCGGCAAACACTCGCAACGAACCCTACGCACGACGGCGAGCTTTCTGGTAGTAACGCAACCTCTTGCGTGGGCCGCGATGGATGGATGGATGTTATGAGCGTCCCCTTTGGAACGGGGCGGTGGCTTGCGCCACCAAGCTCTTGCTACTGTGCTGCCTAATATCCTACCTAGGTTAACCCATGAGAAAAAAAAAACACACTATGAACTACCACGTCCAAATTTTCTGATACCCTATTGCGAACTGTGCTTTTGTACGTCTCCGTCCTTTGTCGTTTCCCTACTTTTCTTCCACCAATCCTCCAATCGCCTCTTACTGATGTCTATTGCGGACCTGTTTGCTTTACCACTGCTCCCGCTGAACCCAAGGGCTTCAAGGAGGCCAGTGGTGCCTAAATCGACCGCTGGATAGATGTCTTCACATTCTAATAAAATATGCTCCGTCGTTTCCCTAGCTTTACCGCAGCAAGCACATGCTTCTTCTTCCTTCTTATATCTCACTTTATACGTGCGTGTTCTAAGGCATCCCGATCTCGCTTCGAAAAGTAATGAGCTTCCCTTTGAGTTATCATAAATGGTTTCTTTCCTAATTTCGTTTTTTCCCCTTAAGTAGTTACTCATGGCAGGTTTCTTTTCCATTGCCGCCACCCATGAGATTAATTCAGCCTCTCTGACTTTCCGCTTGACCTTCTTTGTTGCTGTGTTGCCCACCCCACAGGCCGCATACTTGCTGGTAAGCTTCCTAGTTCTTTTCCTCCACTGTGAATCAATGTTTTGCCTGTACAGATACCTGAACACTCTCCCAGCCCATTTACTTTCCTCCATATTCCTCAGCCGTTCTTCATACTCAATTTTACTGCGAGCTTCCCTCACTTCAAAACTAGTCCAGCCCATATCCCCTTGCACAGCTTCATTTGTAGTCTTCCCGTGAGCGCCCAATGCGAGGCGACCCACTGACCTTTGGTTCCCGTCGAGTCCTGATTGTACCCCTGATTTAAAGCAAACAACCGCATTTGCAAAAGTAAGTCCTGGAACCATTACCCCTTTGCACATACCTCGGAGGACCTCGTACCTATTGTATCCCCATAGCGCTCTGTGCTTCATTATGGCTGCATTTCTCTTCTCCTTGACTGTTATGGTTTTTTCCTGTGTTTCCATATATCCGTTGCCTTCGTTTATCCATATACCAAGGTATTTATATTCTGTTACCCGAGGTATTTCTTGGCCCTGTATCTCCACTGTCTGTTCACTGTTTTCATTGAATACAATAACACCTGATTTTCTAACACTAAATTTCAAACCTAAATTGTTGCCTTCCTGTCCACAGATATTAGCCAGACGTTGCAAATCACTTTGCTTGTTTGCGAGCAACACAATGTCGTCCGTATAAAATAAACCTGGGAGTTGCTGCTCTATTACTGTACCTGCCTGTTTGTATGAGAGATTAAACCCGATATTACTGCCTTCTAGCGCCCTCTCCATCCTCACCATGTACATCATAAACAGCAGCGGGGATAAAGGGCACCCCTGCCTCAGTCCCTTGTTGATATGAACTTTCTCCGCGCTCCTCATCCCTTCCCATTCAACGCAAACAGTATTTTCTAGGTAAATCTCTCTCAAAAGCTGTATACAATCGTTACCTAAGCCTTCCCCTTCCAGAATATCCCACAAAATGCTGCGGTCTACGTTGTCGTATGCTCCTGTAATGTCCAAAAAGGCCACATACAACGGTCTGCTTTCTGCTTTTGATATTTCAATACACTGAGTAAGAACAAACAAGTTATCATCCAAACGCCTACCTATTCTAAAGCCATTCTGAAGCTCTCACAAAATGTCATTATTTTCTGCCCATGCTTGAAGCTTTAATTTGATTGCCTGCATTGCTAGCCTGTATATTACCGATGTAATGGTCAACGGTCTATACGAGTGAATTCTGTCTTTCTCCCCCTTACCTTTATAAATTAAATTCATTCTACTTTGTCGCCAACTGTCTGGTATTCGTCTATCTTTTAAAGTTTTTTCAACTGCTTTCACGAGAGCTTCCTTACTTTTTGGTCCCAGTTCATTTATCAGCCTAACGGGAACCTCGACTAGCCCTGTGGCTGTGCGCTTAGGAATTTTCTCTTCCGCTTTCTTCCAGTTTAAATTTGTAAGCACTAGCTCCTTTCCCCCTTGGGTCTCTTTCATGCTCTTTTTTTCTTCAAATACAACCTCGTCCGCGATGCGGTGGAGGCGAGCGCCATCTGGAAGTGTTTGAAGGAACCGGGCGGCGCACCGCTTTATGGCCTTCGAGATTTGTGTTACGAACATCGCAAAGGAGGTCGAACTTCGGAGAAACAAATTGTTCCGAGTAGATGCTTGTGGAGAAGCACGGGTTTTACTTTAGCATGACTGGCTGAAATGACATGGGGATGGTAAGTATGGGAATACGTGGCATACTGACTTCCTATATGGGCTGTGCCACTATAAACTAAATATTTTGCGTGGTCACGCGACAAATGAAAAAATAATTTTCGAAACTATAATTACGTGCTTCAAGGCCAAGTGCAATGAAAGTTTGGACCACGTCACGAACAGCTCGCAAAGGTAAACGTTCTTGATACCGAAACTAAAAAGTAACGGAACCATTACCGCTCTCTCCGGAAATGGCGTACAAGAACCGCCAAGAGTACGAATCGTCTTCCGAGGATTGGGCAGCACCTGCGGCGCGCAGAACATCTTGGAGGTGATTGCTGGGATTTCCACCGCATCAACTAACCACGAGGTGCATGCATCATCTGATTAAGGGGCACTGAGAAGCTGTCAATAAAAAAAATTATACGATTATCAGTCCTGTGCCATTGGCAAGATATCATTAACAGTATATAGTTCTTTACACCATTCATCTTCCTCGAAAACACCCACTGAGCTTGAGTTTCAGCAGTTTCGAGTACCTAGCATCGTGAAATGTGTCTATACGCTTGGTATTTTGTTAACCACCTCCACTACGTACAGCAGCATACAACTGGTGTGATCTATCCTGTTTAATCTAGCACTCTTCATCAGACGGCAACTGCTGCCATGTCTCCGTATATGGTCCCCGAATTAAGAACTAGCAGCAGCATTATTTGACGCAATGAAGCTTCTCGACTTCTCAATCCGCATTTCTGTACATGGTGCCATGAACAACATTCTCAAGTCTAAGCCGACTCCCCAATTTCACTTTTGATATGTCTTGCGCAAGAATTGGCGTAGATTCGAATGAATGCAGGAATTCTTGAAGTCATCTTCGGCAACTCGAATTATAGTGTACAGTGCGCTTGGTGATCTAGTTCACATAAAGCATTCACATTTCCAAACGTCCGACAAGGCGTGCAATGTGACGTCAGGACCACGTGGTGGCGCTGTTGCTATTGCAGGCAAGAAATTCGGCCATCCTGTCTTCGCAAAGCCGAGCCCACGACAAACCAAGTAAAGCCTACTGCGTCATGGATCAAGTGGAGCTTGGAGCCTTATTGCAGGCCGGAATAGCAGTCACGGACACCAGCCTGTCCTGGCACGGCACACGGTGTGGACGGAACAGAGGACGCGTTCCCTTCAAGCAGCTCTGTGTCGGCATCAGCAAAACCACTACAAGTGAGGAAACTCGCCGCGGTCGCTTATTGGACACGGCGTTGTTCTGCCAAGCACGAGATCTCGGGTTCGATTTCCAGCCACGACGGCCGCATTTCGACGGGGGCGACATCCAAAAAGGAAAAAAAAAGATCGTGTACCACGCATGGGGTGCAAGTTAAGGAAATTTGGGTGGTCAAAATTAATAGACCAATCCCCCACTACGGCGTGCTTCAGAACCAATTTTTGGTACAAGCAGGAAGTGATCGAACGTAGTTGCAACCATTATTTCTTTATGTCCGTACTGTAGATGGATGGATTCTGGATGGAATAGGATTTGATGGCATGCATTGATTGATCGATCTATCGATCTATCCATCCATCCATACATCCATCCATCCATCCATCCATCCATCCATCCATCCATCCATCCATCCATCCATCCATCCATCCATCCATCCATCCATCCATCCATCCATCCATTCGTTGATCTTTTGAGAAAGTGGATGTTTTGAAAGAAGTGGAGCTTCTATATATCACAGATCTGATCATTTTGCCTTTCTTGTGCGCTTATTCTCTGCGCTTATGGCCCGTGGTTCGTGGGAGAAAACTGCCGAAGTTTACTTTATTGCCCTGAAAGAGTAACGTAATTTCATTTTCTTTGATTCCTGCCTTTATAGTCTTAAAGGAATTAAATTAAATTATGGGGTGTTAAGAGCCAGAACCACTTCCCGATTGTGAGGCGCGCCGTGGTGGAGGACTCCGAAAATTTCGACCACGTGGAGTTCTTTAACGTGCACCTAAATCTAAGTACACGGGTGTTGTCGCATTTCGCCTCCCTCGATATACGGCCGGGTTCACTACCACGACCTCGTGCTCAGCAGCCCAACACCATAGCCACTGAGCAACCTCGGCGGGTCCTTGCAGTCTTCCAACAGTCTTTTCCTACTCACCACCGTAGATTGATTCGCGTTTCGAGTACACTATCTCATGCAGTTTTCAGCGGTCTAAGCTTCTGCCCGTGGTTGAGAGTCCCCTTTACGTGACTGTTGTCAACGATTTAAGATGTGCTGGTCTTTATCAACCTAGTTCGTTCTGTGCTCCGATAGTATGCACATTATGCCTGGAAGCTTGAAACCTAGCAGCTCGTTACCGCTACTCCAACGACACTAACTTTTACGCCTTCGCAACAAAACGTCACGGATCGACATGGGTATGGACGCTAAAACAGCCATTCTTGTTTCGTACGTGTCTTTCTGTGGACACAGTCGCCTTCACGGAGAACAAGTTGTCGCGTCGCCCTTTGGTGCCGCGCCGCGTCCTCCTCACGCTCTCCTTCACTTGTCAATTCGATACGCGTATCGCGTCGCTACGCCAGATCGATGTCTTTCTCACACTTGGCACCGTGACGTATTCACACGACCGATAAAAGTCGGTCTCCCAACGAAGCAGTCCTTCTTTTCTGTCACTCGGTTACATCGATTATATTTCCGTTTTATCCCTTCTCCTCTCTCTACTGGCTGTACACCTGCGCGTCTGAAGTCCGGGACGCGCCAGCTACTAGAGACCTTTAGCGTGTCCGGTATTCCGGCAAGCGCGGGCGGTTTGCCGGTTTAGCGGAGGCGTAAACGCGAGCAGCCAGATTTGCGGCGCCAGCTGGCGGCGCAAAGCTCAATCACACAAACACAGTGCTAATTACTATATTCTGCTTAGCTGCTGGTGTAAATTTTCGACAGTGGCGTAATCGTGTTCACAATTACGCCGCTGCCAAAAATTTGCACTAGCAGCGAAGCAGGATATAGTGAGTTACTGCAATTTTAGATATGTTTGTCTGGTTGTACTCTACGCTACCAGGCGGCTGCACCGCTCTGGCCGCTCACGTTTACGCTCCCGCAAATCCGGTAATACGCCCAAACCGCTCCCGTTTACCGGAATAGCGGACGGGCTAAAAGTCTCTACTGTTGCTACCTGACGGCAGCTGGACTCGATTGGTGTTAGGAGGCCTTATACATGCAAGACTTAGATGAGGGCTTCCTAATTCGTGTGATCGCCGACCACCACACGGCGTCCGCATCGGAACCTACAGTGACGGCTTCCTCAAGAGCAACGGAAACCTATTTCAATGTTCGCGTTTGGCCGTATACTTCAGATTGTGGTTTCGGTACGTAATAAAGAAAAGAGAATTTGAATTACTTTTGTTATATTATAAGTTCAATGCAGCGCCTGTATTAATTACGTCGTCCCGTGACGAAGTGAGTGACGACGTTTGAATGGTGGCATGTTGCCACAAATACTGACACGGTATATGTCGCGACCAATTCTTGTCAGCCAAACGTGCCGTATCAGTATTTGCCGCGAGTGGCCGCAACGTTAACTTAAACTCCGCCATGCTTTTCGTCAAGGGGCGTTTCCGTCTGATATGATAGCAGGGCCGCCTTCTCTGTGCTCCCGGCACACTCGGTTTTGTAATTTCCCGAATTAAGCGTTGAAACTGGATTATAAAATTTCGAATTAGGAGCAATTTTTCTGATTTCTTTGGCGCATTAAAATGTGACTGTTTCAGAATTCGCCCTATAGACAGTCCCCAACGGTATAGCAAAAAAAAAAATTACCGATCTTTATATTCATCTTCTTATACGTTTTCTGCAGCAAAGTATGTCTACCATGCCTATAGAACTCCCCTGCAAGGAAATGTCACTTTCGCTACGCTCACCCCCCCCCGCCCCCCTCGAATATCGAAGTTTCGAACAGGAATCGAATAATCTTTTGTACTCAATCCCAGAAGTACGTTACTATTCGAAATTGTCGAATATTCGTCGCCCTTCGAATAATATATGTAAGAGCACTTGTCACAGCGTCAGGAGAGAAGACCGATGCAAGTGTAGACTGTTGTGAGTGGTTCTGCTCACAAAGAGTCGCGGTTATTGCGCAAAGGCTATAGTTCTTGAATCAAACGCATCAGGCAGATAACTTCCGATGAACAATCCGAAATCGTTTAATAATAATGTCCGGGTTAAAACAATGCCCGGGGTAATACGGTCTATTGCACTCGGTCTCAGCAGTGCAGCACCCCACAACGATTGAGCAATCGAACGTGTATATGAAAGCGCTGCGCAGATTGGAGAGGCACAGAATCAGAATTTTATAATGCCGCTTAAGCAATCGTTTCACGTCTGTACCTAAAACGCTACATTCAGGCGCTGCCACCCGCCACCTAAACGCACGCGTTGCTCTTGGAATCAGCAAGTATCGTAGCAATGCCCTCATTTTTCACGTCAATGACGGTTTACACACAGCTGCTGTAGTACATCACACTTATACCGTGCAGGAATTCCCTGCGTGGAACTGCTGCCTGATCTCTCTTTTTTTCGTGGGGACGGTCGCAGCTTCGGCGCAGCTGTTTACCTTCCTGGACTTGTTTTCGCGGAATCGCACACGCTGACTGCGCTTCGGAAGTGGTCCATATAAAGTGGGGTCCATGGAGTGGAGTCCACATACAGAGGACTCTCCACATGGGAAACGATTCATTAGAGTGTATACCATCTATATGCACTCGTGAGTCAACGAAAAAATCCGAGGACACCTAAGCGCTCCTTATGAGTTGTGAACAGCCCTTCGAATTATGAATTCGCCACCTAGCGAGACAGAGGCGCTGGCGAGAGCTTGCGCGGACAAGGAACCAGCCGATATCAACGGCTTCCGAGAGCCAGAGCGAGGGTGACGCATAGCGTCGCGGCGATGCAGCCTCCCATCGCACACCTGGTGCGCTGGTGTTCTGTTTCGCGCAAAGCCCCTTGAACTTCGTAAAGTAGCGGCACGCTTTGAAGAATGGCGCCTCCTCCTCGCGCGCCCTGGTCGAGGCCAACGCCGCGTCGCTATTGGCCTAATAGCATCACGTGGGCCCTCGCGCCGTGCACCAGCGCCATTTTTGCTCGAGAAGCGTCTACGAGTGGCGAGGAGCGCATGTTGGCGCCGTTGCTGCGCTCGAGCAGTGTAGGTGGCGCCACGGTCGAGAAGGGAGCCTGAAAGAGAGGAGAAACGAGTAGGAGTGGAGGCGGAGGAGAAGATTGTCGCTACTTTACGAAGTTTAGAGGGACACTAATGCGAAACAACAAATCAGTGTAGACTAATAAAGCATTGTTTGAGAACACTGCAGGCAGTCATTTCAAAGTAATAGTTTGGTTATTAGACGGGAAAATGAAGGTCAAAATATCAGTATTTGTACTTCGCGCCGAAACCCCGACGCCGGTAAGTGAGTGTGACGTCAGGGATTCCAAAGTATGTTTTCGCATTTGGGCCGCGTTCGCCGAGTAAAGGTTCCCGAAACTTGCCATGTTTAATATTTGTTTCATTTAGAACTCAATGCAGTCAGTCTGTACCGCTATATAATTAAGTAGGCCCCAGAAGATGCCAACAGAATTCATGACGTTACAGTGACTGGATGCGGGAAGTTGAAGGAGGCGTCGCCACCCGTCTTTCGTTCTTGCGCTTTTTCTGGCTTACCAAGCGTGTTATCGTAGTAAGAGTGGCGTTTCTGGTGTACTAGAGAGATAATTTACTGATGCAGAAGAAATCATTTGTCTCCTTAGTGTCCCTTTAAGGGGCTTTAGTTTCGCGCGCTCTGCTCAGTCTAGGCGCGTTCGTGCCGTGGCGCCGCAGTCAATGGGAACTACGTCGACGTGATTTAGTGACGTGGCGTCGCAGCCAATGCGGAATTCAGGCTGCTACAGATGCCGGACGCCAGCTATTTCGCTCAATGACCAATTTGACGAATTCGCATCAAAAGAGAGTCCGTACGCAGTATAGACTCGTTTAAGGGCCTCACACTTTTTTTTTTCACAACGTGTTGAAGCTGTGCGGCCCTTGCACGGGACCGAACGTTTTGGTCAAAATGGTGCCATTGCATCAGAGGTCAACGCGCAACTTTCGTCATCTAGTAGCGGCACTCGAAACTGCACAAAGCGCGAAAATTCGCCGATGCGCGCGCGCGGTATCGGGGCATCGAACGCGATTGCTTCTCCGTCGTAAACTTTTTTCCTTCCTACTTTTGGGCTGCCAAGTTGGTGGTGCGGCTCTTACACGATTCTAAACGTAGAATAAGGTTCGTTTACAGGAGAGTTTATAATATAGAGTGGAATAAATACAGAGTGGAGTCCGCGTACAGAGGAGTACATGTGTGGTACGCTCTATATACAGGGCAGTCAATTAAATATAGAGATCCCTACACCGGAGACTCAATATAGAGTGAAGTTCATGAGTATACATGCCTACCGTCGTACGTGCAGCGGTGCGTTGAGGCACGTTTGTAAAAAAACGCACCAATTGATCCTTGCAGCCAACACAGCTCGTGACAGAGTTTACCCAAGGGGCACAGAGAGTCTCGACGGAGGCCGGTGCTGGCGTTCTCGCACACCTGAGACAACCGAGTGCCGTTTCAGGAACGCCCGTACCTGGGTCCGGGAACCGGTTGGTGTACGACACTATTACCATTACCACAGCTGAGGTCCGACCCACTGGACCAAACCACTCGCCATCGCCCCTTAAATTATTTTGCTGCATAATAATTACCACGCTAGAGTTCTTTTTTTCTTTCCAGTGGTTCTACGCCACTCTAGAGTTGCTGTACATGATCGGTATAGAGCAACTTTATGCCACGCGGTGACGACGCCCCTTAGAGTGGCGAATAGTACAATTTGGAGCCATTATCTTCGGATATTTAACGGATGGTTGCTTGCGCAATTCCTGTTTCAGTGCAAATTTGTTAACTATGCTCCATTTAACAAGTGGTTTATAGCGCTGCCGAAGGTACGAGGTGCACACATGCAACATCCTCACGCGACGGGGTATAGTTCCGCGCGTAACTGTCTGATTAACGGCAGCATACTAGAGAGTCTAGTTTTCGCTTGGTACACGATACATTACAGCGATACGTGTATTGTTAGAACCTTAGCGCGTGTGCGTCGTATTCCACGAATTCAGCTGGCAGGCGTTGAACAATCGACGCGACGCAGAGTAATACATATTGAGGGGCATTCAGCTTTCCTGTACGCTAAAGAGTCCTGCAGCTTCCACATTGCTACAAACGACTTGTGAGATGGAGTATAGCGTCTCTTCCGCGACATAAAGTACAGGTGCTTACATAAATAACTACATTAAGGATCAAACGTGGACCGTTCAAAAACAACACAAACGTTCTTTCTGACGGCCTGTCTCTACCGCGACAACAAATATTCATGAAAATCCACGTCGCATTGGTGGACAGACATGTCTGCCTTTTTTTCTTAATAGTTTAGCATTAGGAATGTGGAATAAAGTACGCGGAAAGCCGGTCCCGTGATAGAGGTATATATATCCACCGCCAATTGCACTTCACTTCTCGAAAAGGCAGGGCGTGTGTTGAGCAAGCTCCTTCACAACATGTTGCAATGTGGTAAACGCAGTTTAAACCGGATCCTGGACCTCAAAGACATGCAACGCAATGCTAATGCGAACGCATTTCTCTCGCATTCACCACTAAATAGCCACCGATAATTTTTATTTATTTATTTATTTGTCACACAGGAACAAAACGATGGCGAAAGTCGCTCAGCGCACACCCTCTCAACACCCGGGAATGCCGAACACCATCGCGAGGGGGTTATTTAACCGCGGTCGGCAGCCCACGAGTCAGCCTGTTGTTTTTCGCGAGGCGCCGCAAAAGCGAAGGCAAGCGAAAAAGCCCCCGTCGTTCCATCGACGGCTGCGAGGGAGCGCACACCGTCAGGCGGCAAGTCAGGCGGCTGTCCGCGTGACTGGGAAAGAGGGGCGAGCGCGAGCGTGACGTCGCCCGTCGAGGACGAGTGACGTCACGACCGTCCCGAGCGTCCGAAGCTGCGACGCAGCAGCAAGCAGCTCGCCCCAACTGTACGCTTCTCTCTCTTTGCTCGATATGCCCTCGCGCTTTTGGTGGCCGCGTGGTTGCTTTTGGAGCGCGCGTGGCGTCCGCCGTTTGATCCTGCCGCGGACGCCACTCATTGGTAGCCGCGACGGTGACGTCACCTCGCCGGCTTTATTCACTTTTGCGCTTTCTCTTTTTCTATATTTCTCCTTTGCATATGCCGGTAGCTATAAGCGCCCATTAAGGGGATAATTTGCGGTACAACGTAGCGGAAATTGATTCGGTAGGCGGAGGCAGGCCTTTCTTGACTGGACTGTCGTCCGCCGCAGGCTTGTCCTGACACGAGGCGGACACCAATCAATGACTTCCTAAATAAAGAGCCGGCGCTGTGAGGAACGAAGATGTGACACCTTATGAAATCCCCCTCAACATTGTGCTGTGTGTTTTCTCTATTTTCTCTCTTCTTGGCGCTTCCTGTCGTGTCTTCATGGCTGCTTGTCAAACTGGCGGTTCCGTGTAGTACTACTCTCAGCGTCCCACGCCACTTGTCTAAAGCAAGCCAACGCGACTTCAGTGTTCAGC
Source organism: Dermacentor albipictus (assembly GCF_038994185.2). NCBI lineage: Eukaryota > Metazoa > Arthropoda > Arachnida > Ixodida > Ixodidae > Dermacentor > Dermacentor albipictus. The sequence continues at coordinate 35,225,403 of NC_091827.1, read as the reverse complement.
TGACTGTGCAAGTGTTGTATGATATCGCCGTTCATTTCAGGGGTTACCTACTCGGACTTTGTCTTCAGGTCTATTATTAATCTGTGCCGTGAACTTGAGCTGCATACTCCCTGCTATTGAAGAGTTGTCCAGTACGCCAGCGCCGTGGGGCCATAGTGCCTCGTTATGAAACTAGCAAACTACCGTAACAACTCGATGCAGGAACCTAATTTCTGTTGGCCAATCTTCTCGGAAGCCGAACCCGAAAGATAACTCGTATTCCTCCATCCCATATCCATCTCGAGATTACAGGTGCGACCTTGAGCGTTCTGCTGTAAATTGCTCAACGTCTCGCCATTGTCCTACCCGTGTTGGTTACGTTAACCTTGCGGTGTACGAGCTTCTCATGCTTTCCTCACATCGTTGATCAGACCAGATGTATATCTTCCAACGCCGGAAGAAGGTCGAGGAGGCTAAAAGCTAAGCTGTCGTCAGTGCACCCTTCGTGATGCCAACTGTTGCTTCCCAAATCATTTACCGTTGCCCACGCCGAATCGGTTCCATTGATATCGCCGGCGAATAAGAAATGTTTTAGAACGTATGTCGTTCTAAAACTTATGTCGTTTTAGAATGTATGAGTATGTCGAGTCGAATCCTATTGCTCAACCGAAGAAGACACTTTTGGCAAGCTCCTTTGTCCACCAACTTGTTTTCATCTATAAGTTCTGTATTGCGCTGGTGAAAAACAAAAAAGCCCGAAAGGTACAAAACTATAAGGTGAAAATTGCGACCCTTAACTGCTCCTGCAGCTGAAAAAGTTTGGTACGGCAGGCGCACGCAGCAAGCCGCGCGCGCGCGCGCAGCGGTAGAGATAGAACGAGACGGCGAGGCATGAAAAAACACGTAGGAAAGTCCACCGAGCCAGGAGACTCGTTCGCGAAAACGAGGACGAGCCCCGCTGATTGGTCGATAGCGTCGGCGCGACGTCACGAGGAGTCGTCGGGCGTCTCCATGGCGATGTGACGTCACGCTCAAGGTTCTCCCCGCTCCCCTTTTGGGAGCTTCGTTTTCTCTTGGTTCTGGCTCTTCTGGCGGTTCTGTTCGCTTGCTGCAGCCTTTGCGCGCCCGCGTGCGTTCGTGCGTGTACGACCGCCTCTCTCTCCCCGTTGCCTGGAGCGCACGCGTTCTCTGGCGAGCGGAATTTCTGCGCGCGTCGCTCTCTCTCGCCACCATCTCTCTCTCCCTCTTTCGCTCTCGTTCCACAACGTTGGTGGGTGGGCGAGCGGCAGCCGTGCGCCCTGCTCGTGGAGCGTCACATGGGGGGGCTCCTGAGCGGACGGGCGAGTGCGCAAGGCTTGCGGGGAGGACGCGGGCTGCCGGCCGGCCGCGCCGACGAGTCTGCCGCAAAACCATCTGCCTGCGGCTACGCGACCTTTTGTTTGCCGCGCGACTTCTGTAGCTCGTCTCGTATTTATTAATTCTTTTCTTTGCGCAGTGTATACGTTCGAGTGAGCTGCTCGGAACAACAGGTTTCGTACGCCATTTCGTAAATTTCGAGGAGCGTCAGTTGATTCTGTGACGTACGTGCCGATGTAGTTTGGCGAAGCCGACGCGTATCAACATGTTTCACGCACGTTCCCGATGAAGTCACGAGTAACAGGCCTGAAGGCTGGGATATTTTCGTGAAAGTTCATCAATCGGAGGCGTCAAAGCGGGAATGCAGAAAGACAGGAATGGTGGCCAAACAAACGTACAATCGCGAAGTTCACGGATCGTGCGCGGACAGCTCGTCGGCGCTTTTGTCGCGCAGGCGACTTCCGGACCTCGAGCATCCGTGGAGTTAGTACATCAACGCTACAACTGGCTGTCTGAACACGAGTGACGTTTTGGCTGCGCAGTTTCGTTGTTGTGACGCAGCTCAACAAGTAAACACATTTGTGCGAACTTCCGGCGTGCGAGTGGAGACGACGATCGCGGCTCAACCTCGCCTGCGCGAGAGACGGAAGCAGGCAAAAGTGCGCCTTCTCCCGTCGCACGCGAGGCACTTAGGGCACATTCACACCGGCGACTTGAGGAGGTCGCGCGACCAAGTTGGTCGCTTTGTGACCAGTCGCAAATGGTCGCAAACGGTCGCCTTTCTCGAAAAGCGACCATTTTGGGCGAGTCGCTCTCTGCGCGATTTTTCAGTCGCGCGACCGTGGTCGCAAAACTGATAAACCAATCAGCGGCGCGCCGGAAGTGATCTTTCAGTGTGTCTGCATCCGGCCTCCTCCGGCGTCGCATTCAAATTCCACGTAGATTCCGAGAGTTCTCACTGAGAACGATAATTTCCGGGATTGCGACTTGCGGGTCGCGCTCAGCTGGGCTTGCCGGTGTGAACACCAGTCGCCTTCGGTCGCTTTTTGATTGCGAGTCGCAAACGGTCGCGCGACCTCCTCAAGTCGCCGGTGTGAATGTGCCCTTAACGTTGCGAGGCACCGGCGAGAGGGGAGAGAGAGAGGAGCGGCGTTCTACTCCGGCTGCGACTGCGCATGTGGCCGTAAGTTGACAGTTGTCTGCGTTGGCGGCAGAGTGTGTACTCCGTTCCATACGTAGCAGTCAACGCTGTGGAAGCTACGCAAGAAGTTCGGCCAAGAAAAATTACCACTCCGCGCGTTCCGTCCATGCTACTCTGCATGAGAACAGCGTTCGCTCGCGTGAGCATGCACGTGAGGCTCCTCTCGATGGGTTGCAAATGAAAAACGCGAAAAGAACAAGAAAAATGATCTGAACGCATTATCAGCCTTATACTACAGTGCATTTGTTTCTGAGGGTTAAAACGTGTTTCGTTCAATATAGAGCGTATATAAAAAATAGTTCCGCACAATTGCAACCAAAGGACATCGACTACACGCAAGTGCGAACGAAGCCACTGCCAGAAGTCTATCTAGCTTCCACAACGGTGACTGCTATGTATGGAACGGAGTATAGGTGCGTTCGCGGCTCGTAGCTTTGTGCGTGCTGTGTGTCCTCGGTGCTCAGATTTCGCGGAAGCGATAGAAAGCACGAGTGTCACTTCGCTCGCTGCTGCTGCCGCGTTACTTCACGCCAGCGTTTCGACAGTGAGTTTCCACGGTGGTCGAGTCAGATGTGTGAAGTTTGTTTGTGAACGTGACATCATGCTTGTTGATTTAGCCAATGTGCCTATGTTTCCAAGTTTTTATGTCCAATGAAACTACTATCCTTACTTCGCATAGCTGTCCACTAATGTGCTATCGTAATCGATGCTTCGCCTTTCGGATGAAACTACGACTTCTTTATTTATTTATCTATTTATTATTAGCTGTTATGCGTATACCCCTTGAGGTGTCATGTAGTATTATGTAGTTACATTCATGCGTTTACCATTAGGAACACAATGAACGCACAGTAACGCAGTTGTGCACTGGCAAGGTGTTATCTGTAGTCCTTGTATTCAACGATACACTCAAGTGTCAGATATTAAACGTTTTTATGTTATGCAGTTTTCTTTCTTATTCTTGGACGGATTGCTGCTGCTGTTCGTTGAAGGGTACATATTTCATTCAGAAGCACATATGCGAATGATTTCCCCGAGCTCGTTCTATATGAATAAATCTCGCCGTTTCGCTCGAAAAGCGAAGCACCGAGTGCGATAGCAAATAAGAGAACAGTTACACAAAGTAGGGTTTTACCGGCCGTATAAGCTTGTAAACATAGCCATGCTAAGTAAATTACAAGCATGGCGTCACGCACGCACATGCAAATAGGAACACATCCAACCCGATGACCGCGGAAACTCGCTGTGAAAACGCTTAGGTGAGGAAGCGCGCGGCAGCAGCAGCGAGCGAATTGACCTTCTCGCGTTCCTCTCGCATAAAGGCGAACTAAGCCGCGAAAACGTAGCGCATGGCGGACTTTGTGCCCGTCGCAGGTGGCTTTCAAAATATAGCGTCCCGGACGGGCGCGCGCAGCCGCCCGGATGGATTGGAACGTGCCCCCCTCCCTCCCCGCCCCGCACCCGGATCTTTGTGAGCGACGGTAGACGGCGTGTTTCCTCCCCACTTTCCTCCATTGCATGCGCGAGATTAAGTCGCGATCACCGGCTCGCCGGATCAACGACGGGGTGTTGGGAGTATACACTCTGTTGTCTCTTCGTTCAACGTATCCCCATTAAATACGTGTGCTAGCAAACTTGGGTAAAAATCTAAAATCCTGCGAATGGTTGCTCTGCCGAGCACGTGTTTGGAGGTTTGGGCCATACCGCAGTTGCATTTTTTTTTCCTCGAGGCATCCCACACACTAGACAGTTTTAGTTACACGTACGTAGAGGCTTCACGTACGCAAACGTGAAAAGTCTACGTACCTTACGTGCACGCCGTCTGAAACGCTTTTAGCTACACGTACGCGACGAACGCCAAGAGGGACCCCGTAGCTCCATCTATCGGGAAATGTGAACACGGCGGTAGCCAATTCAATCCTGTCGCCGTGTTTCGATGCCAGCCGTCTGCGCGGGCGCAGCCCGCTATCGCTTGTTCGTGATCTTGCGGAACTCTCGCGTGAAGCTGTCTACGTGCGCAAGAAACGCACGCAAATAATTGAATCTCACGTACGTCCGTGAGACGCGCGCGCGCCCGCTACGTTCTACGCATGCGCACTGCTCACACGTAGAAGCTCTACGTACGCAAAGCCTCTACGTACGTGTAACTAAAACTGTCTACTAATTCCGTTTCACGGAAACGACGCCATCGCCAAACACGGCTCAAGAGAGAGCAGAGTACATAGTAAATCGAGTCGACGAACACGTATATCGCCGTCTGTGTACAACCTCAGCAGATGCGCTGGTTACCAACTCTGTGTTATCTGCGGAATTACGCAACCAAACAATAAACGCCGCCTGACCGCCGCTTTCTATAACGCCCCGCTGCTCAACACTCCTATCTCGACTCGAGAAAGGGGACAGCAGCGCCGCTCCTCGGCAGAAGTGGTCCCTACGCTTCATTGACGCGCCACGGTAATTCTTGACAAGCGTAGCGTCATCTCCAACCGCCTATGCTTGGCGTTACAATCAAGTGCGTGCTTGGAGCGAACGGAGAGCTTCAAGTAGAGGATCATTTGGGAATGCGGCGGTCAGTATATGCTTACTGGAACAACCACGCGCCTTCAAGGCCAGGGTTCCTTTAATAACCGAATTAATTTCTTCGGATCCTTCCTCGAATTAAAAAAGAACAGATTCCTTTGGTTCTTTCGTCCGTTTCTAAAACCGGAAGGGGGCGCGTTCATCGCCGCACGCCATGTAATGCTATAGCCCGTGATGACCTAAGAATGAAAGGTTGCATGTACGCTGTTCAAATTCCTGGAGTGAAATAATCTAATCTACTTTGTCTCAGTATTTGTCTAGAGAAGAGCCTTGACTCTAGAGAAAGAGATTTATTTATTTATTTATTTATTTATTTAGCCTCTCAAAGCCAACTCGGGCTTCACATAAAAAGCGGGAATACAAAATTACATTGTTGCAAACAACACTCGTAAGATAAGTTATTGTAGCGAGCAAAAAAGAAACTAGGGAACAATGCAGCATGCACAGGAAAGTAAATCATTACATAATAGAGTATACTAGAGCAGGAACGCTGAAGCAATAACGGACAGTTTAATGCCTCAATAAAAACGTCGCAGTTCCTTCCGAAAGCAGAAGCATCGATTGCGATAGCAAATTAGTGGACAGCTAAGGAACTAAGCATGGTAAATTGTAAACATAGGCACACAAACCAAATCAACAAGCATGGTGTCCCCTCGCACAAGAAAGCATGAACACATCTGACTCGAAGACCACGGAAACTCGCCGTCAAATCTCTGGCGCGAGGAAACGCGGCAGCAGCAGCGAGCGAAGTGACATTCGTGCCGCCTATCGCTTCAACGAAAAGTGAGTGCCGAAAACACACAGCACACAAAAATCTGCGCACCGCCGACGCCCCTAGACTCTGCCCCCAAAGCAGATCGCTCTCGAGATACGGCCGGGCGACCGCGCGCAACCGCCACATGCGCAATTGCAGCCGGAGAAGAACGTCGCCCTAAAGCCCCTTAAACTTCGTAAAGTAGTGACACTATCCTCCTCCGCCTTCACTCCTCCTCGTTTCTCCTCTCTTTCACGCTCCCTCCTCGACCGTGGCGCCGCCTACACTGCTCGAGCGTAGCAACGGCGCCAACATGCCCGCCTCGCCACTCCGTTGACGCTTCTCGAGCAAGAATGGCGCTGATGCACGGCGCGAGGACCCACGTGATGCAATTAGGCCAATAGCTACGCGGCGTCGGCCTCGGCAATAGCGCGCGAGGAGGAGGCGGCATTCTTCAAAGCGTGGCACTACTTTACGAAGTTTACGGTGCTTTACTTCGCCCACCTCTCTCTCTTCCCTCCTCCCCGGTGCCTCGCAACGTTGAGTGTCTCCCACACGACGAGAGACGGTGTGCTTGCCGCCCGCTTTCTTCTATTTCGCGCTAAAGCCCCTTAAACTTGGTAAAGTAGCGACATTCTCCTCCTCCGCCTTCACTCCTCCTCGTTTCTCCTCTCTTTCACGCTCCCTCCTCGACCGTGGCGCCGCCTACACTGCTCGAGCGTAGCAACGGCGCCAACATGCGCTCCTCGCCACTCCGTAGACGCTTCTCGAGCAAAAATGGCGCTGGTGCACGGCGCGAGGGCCCACGTGATGCTATTAGGCCAATAGCGACGCGGCGTCGGCCTCGTCAAAAGCGCGCGAGGAGGAGGCGGCATTCTTCAAAGCGTTGCACTACTTTACGAAGTTTAAGGGGCTTTATTTCGCGCGGGTGCGATTGAGCCACGATCGTCGCCTCCCCACGCGCGCCTTCACTCGCACATAGAGCGTAGGGCGCGCGGCGACGGTGTTATCGCCCTTGGACTTTATGCAGAACCTCATGGTGACGGCGACGCCGGCTGCGGTAGCGCGCTTGAAGTGTCCATATAACTGCTATCGCAATAAAAGAATCGTCGTAGTGTGTAGGCGGTTTGCATGACAAATCTGTTCTACTCTGAAATAACAAGCAAACGTGGCAGGTAATATTAAACAAGTTGGACTGTGCATAAGAGAGAATAAAGTGACGGTAAAGAGAGAAAGCAAATGGAGGAAGGGCACGGAGGTCAACCGGACGACCGTCCGATTTGCTATCCTAGACTGTGGGTAATGGAAAGGTGGAATAGAAAAAGGAAGAGAGGGACCACTGAGCGCACGTGGGACGATGCATATAGGGACAGCGTAAGCGGCCTCTCAAGCCGGTGCATCTCAAGTACTGTGCTAGTACAGAGAAAAAACAAGCCGAATGGCATGATAAATTATCTTTCTACAATACAGAAAAGAAATCACTTTCATCGGGCCAAGAGGCTCGGTTAGCAAAGAAACGAGACAAGAACAAGAGATTGCGCGAGATCTTAGCATTGAGTTCAGTAAGGATCATGTCTGTTCGTGCTATGCTCCACCTGGAAAGAAACGTCTTCTGCCATATGACTCGGCGCATTCAAAATTTGTGGAGAGGAATTGCGTCACTCTGCCTTGAGTCCGCGCTCAGGAAGTCGTGTGTTCACAAGATGGCATTGAGTTTTGACAATCAATTGGCTAGGCTGGCTTCAGCTGGCTTCCGTTTCGCTCGTAACAGGAGTAGCCGAAAACCTTTCACAAAAAATGAAGAGAAAGGCGATGAGAGCTGTAGCACAGGCCCCTCGGCAAGAGATGAGACCGGTGGCCTAGCCGTATGTGCACAAGGTGGCCCACTATCTGAAGAAGGTAGCGAACAGACACGGCGTGCCGCTTATGTTTTCAGCCCCAAGGAAGCTTGGAAGCCTTTGCTCTCAAACTGCAAAAAGAAAAGAACAAAGAACACAAACATAATGTGGGACCAAACATGGGCGACCTTTCACGAAGTGTGCTGAAGGGGTTGTGCACGAGATTTCCCTCCCGTGCGATCGTTCCTGTATAGGACAGACCGGGCGCTGTGTTAATGAGTGCGTTAAAGAAATGTTGAGCAAATGAGAGAGGGCCCAAATTTGCCTAAGCACATCGGGACCTGTCCCTCACGCTCTTGTGAACCACTTTAGTGTACCTTTAAAGGGACACTAAAGTGAAAAATGATTTTTTCTGCCCATCAGTAAATTACCATTCTACAACAGCAAAAACACCACTCTTACAGCGATAAGACGTCTGGTAAGCCAGAAAAAGCGCCAGAACGAAATGCGGGTGGCGACGCCTACTTAAGTTATCACACCTGGGGGCTGTGACGTCTTGGATTTTGATGGCATCTTCTAGGGCCTACTAATTATACATAGCGGTACAGATTGACTACATTGTGTTCTAAAGGAACCAAATATTAAACATGGCAAGTTTCGGGAACCTTAATTTCAGCCAACACGGCCCAAATGCGAAAACATACTTTGGTATCCCTGACGTCCCGCTGACGTACCGGCGCTGGGATTTCGGCGCGAAATTCAAATACTGATACTTTGACCTTCATTTCCCCATCTAATAATCAAACTATATTTTTAAATGACTGCCTGCAGGGTTCTCAAACAATGCTTCATTAGTCTAAACTGATTTATTGTTTCGCTTTAGTGTCCCTTTAAGTTCGAATGGGTGAAATCATATGATTAAAGACTGGGAAGCTGTCCAAACGCATTGATTGACTACTCTGTACGAGGGAAGGGGAAAAGTAGTACGGAGGATGAACGAAAATGAATGAAGGAGGTTCCTTTTGAGTGTAGAATCAGCGCATAGCTACAGTTAAAACCCGATTGCTTCTCGGCCTTTTGGCTAAGATCGAAGTATTTAACGAAACTCGATTAACGCAGTTCCCCATCGAACGATATAATTTCCTTTTCCCGACAGGTACCAATAGGCTTAAATGTTGTCATCAACCCGAATTAACGAAGCCTCCTTGGCCAAACTCGATTTAACGTAATCTTTCGATCATGAAACAAATGTGTAAAAAAGCTGTGATTTCCTTCTAATTTTGACACAGACGGGTTTTTTCTTCGAGCGTACGCTCTTAAGCCAACGCGTTAAAACATCTAGGCGCTCTAGTCACGGTCTTAGCTTTATTTGGACGAAGCTGCACGCCGCGTCCGTGCACGGAACTGGAGACTAAACACCGCCGGCGCGGTTGTTGCTTCCGTTATTTCATGGTTTACGCAGCAGATGTCAGGATTAGCGGCAAATACGATGCCGCGGTATCTATCGCGTGTCGCTACGTTAGAATTTTAGCTTCCCAAGGACGGCAAAAAAAAATTCCTTACTCGATTTTACAAACTTCCCGATTTAACGAGATAGTAATTCGAACGTGGTCATCACTTCGTTAAATCGAGTTTCAACTGCACACACACACACACACACACGCACACACACACACACACACACACATATATATATATATATATATATATATATATATATATATATATATATATATATATAAACGAGAAGAAAGGGGGTAGTAGAGGGGCCCCATTTTTATTAGTCATATCATAAGAAGCCAACATACACTGACACCAAGGACAACATAGGCGAAATTACTTGTGCTTAATAAATGAAAATAAAGAAACGATAAATTATTGGAGATATAAAGTGGATGAAAAAAACAACTTTCCGCAGGTGGGAACCGAACCCACAACCTTCGCATTTCGCGGGCCATGCTCTACCAATTGAGCTACCGCGGCGCTGTTTCCCCATCCACTTTCTTGGGTATTTATGTGTCCTATTAGAACCCTGGAAGTGTTAGCGAGCGCCACCAATCACAGACCTTGGCGGCGGACGTGGAACGTCCTTTTTGCCGCAGGCGTTCACGTTCTCGTGACGACATACATACATACATACATACATACATACATACATACATACATACATACATACATACATACATACATACATACATACATACATACATACATACATACATACATACATACATACATACATACATACATACATACATACATACATACATACATACATACATACATACATACATACATACATACATACATACATACATACATACATACATACATACATACATACATACATTAAAACCTATGGACTCCAGAACTGTAGAACGCTAGTGAGTAATAGCGCGCGACGCCCGGTTCAGCGAAAACCATGTCTCCTCTTCCGATGACACGCGCGGCCTTACAGCACGCCGTGACGTGGAATTCCTCGAAGTCCCTTTCGAACAGCTGCAGTCGGATCAGCACGTGTGCACCGCGGTTGCACCGTAAGGAGCTCGTGGAGACTATGTTTCACACGCACAGTATAGTCGTCATCGATCACGCCATTCGTGTCGCGACGCGGCTGCCCTTACGCGTGTAACGCCTGAAATGTTACAGCAGTGCATTCTCCGGGAAATCAGCTGTGCCTTCGCTTCTTCACACAAGGACGCTGTGTAGCATTAGCCGCGAAGACGTGGCACCGCTCTGGCAGGCCGAGAAGGATAATAATAATATTTGGGGTTTTACGTGCCGAAACCACTTTCTGATTATGAGGCACGCCGTAGTGGGGGACTCGGGAAATTTTGACCACCTGGGGTTCTTTAACGTGCACCTAAATCTAAGCACACGGGTGTTTTCGCATTTCGCCCCCATCGAAATGCGGCCGCCGTGGCCGGGATTCGATCCCGCGACCTCGTGCTCAGCAGCCCAACACCATAGCCACTGAGCAACCACGGCGGGTTCGAGAAGGATGCGACCGGGGCTGATTAATCTTCAAACTCAACTCGAAAAGGGAGAACGGATTCTGCATTGTTGCTGCGACATAGTGCGAAGGAAACAGAGCAAGAGAGAGAGAGAGAAGAATACAGGAAGGTAGGGATGTTAACCAGTCAATAGTCTGGTTGGCTACCCTACACTGGGGGATGGGAGAAGGAGAAGAGAAAGAAGGGAGCGCAAAAAGAAAGAAACACGAAATGAGGATGATTGTATTTTTTTTTTAAATTTATGCGGGAACTTACATCGCCCGGTTGCGCATTATTGTACGGTGGTTGAAACAATAACGAAAAATTGAAAGTAATATGGGAACAAAAGGCACAGTTATCACTTGCACATTCAACTATACGGCGTACATCTTGCATGGACGAGAAAAAAAGAACATTTGCGGTAACATCCACAACACTCGCATTCCATAATTCGCTCTCGCGAATCGTAAAAGAAAAGGAAGAAGGTAATCGATAATTTAAGGGGCTGAGCAACTGAGAATGAACTCGATTTGACAATTTAATCAGCAGAAATTGATAGTCTGGGTGCTCAGGACGTGAGCACCCCTTCCGTATCTCTGCGAAGAAAAAAGAAAAGGACGGGTTATCGTTTTTTATTGTTGCTAGATTGCTCGTGGCATTTATCTATTTATTACAGAACTCACAATGCCAGTGTGGCATTACAGGGGGGGGGGGGGGGGGCGGAGGAGATCAAGTAGTATATTCAACAAACAGTACAAGTCATTTCATAATGAATGCAAAATAATTCACGGCACAACATCTACATCCTAAAAAACACAACTTCAGTCAATAACGCAATATGTTATATTAATGAGGAAAAAGAAAGATACATCGTTAGACAGCATTGGTCCTGAGAGCACAACTTCATTCATCATCAGAACATGTTATAACAAGGAAGAAAAAAATGCACCATTACACAGAATTGTTACAGAGTCCTGCGGTAACCTGTTCCAGTGCGAAATCCTCCTGGGGAAGAAAGACATTCTTAGCATTTCGGTTTTGCATTTTATTTCTCTTACCTTGTTCACATGATCTAGACGTAAAGATAAATATCGGGCTTAAGTATGTACTTATCGCGTTCAATACCAGTTCTAGAATGAAATATGTACATTTCTACTCGAGCGTCATTTACGCGTTTACACATGCTTGTGCCCTGTTTCGAATTGAACCATTTCTTGAAGTTAGCGCATCTCTCACGTTAATCCTCAGTCAGCGCTTCATTTACGCTATTCTTTCCAAACTCAAAGAAAAGGTAAACTCTGACGCTACACGCGTGGTGAGGTCCTCGAGGACACGCGGGAGTCACTTCAGAGTACAACAATATCGAAACAAAGACAGCTACACGAAAGTATGCGAATGGTGGCACAAGTTCCAAATGGTTTGTTCAAGCTGGTCGCAAGACATCAGTGTAGGAAACTTTTTATTAAGGGGGTGGGAGAGAGGGACGAGTCGCCTAGTCACGGCCCAATACGCTCCATATTTTTATTGAGGTCACTAAGTGATACGTTGATGATACGTTGAAGACTTGTTGAAAATACTGTATTTATTTTTGGTTTTAATTGTTCCTAGATGTCTTTCTCATTACTTTTTAAGCTATATAACTGCCCTACCTCCTGGGAATGCGAGCCAACGGGCGGAATGTGAAAAAGAAGATATGTGAAATTAAACCCCGGATTTTCAGAAATGGTGTACGAGATATCAAGTTTGGTCTTTGGCTAAAAAAGCAGCTTCGATTCTACCAGGTGGTCCACTAACACGTAATTTCTTCCGTAGATCGTTTGAAGCAGCGACAAATGGAGGCGCATATATATATATATATCTGCCTTGGGGAAAAAATGGGGACACTGAACTTTGCCAAAGTCCGTTGAGGAATCTTGCCAGGGAAATTTCCCGGCTATTTATGTGACCAACAAAAGTCGCTAAGACTCCAAAAAGATACACATTTATCGTTGAAGTGGCTAAAAGCTCGCTTTATTTAGCAACTTTCTCGCTAAGTTTCCCACACTGCAAGAGATCTACAGGTCAGGTCAAAAGCCGACGGGACGCGGGTCCCGAGAAACAATGGAATGTCAGCACGCTTCGCAGCCATTAAAACAATACAGCGCTACGTTGGTCGCGTACATTCGTACACGTAGCACATGTGAAACCGAAATTGCATGAGCAAGCTCGGGAAATGTTATGTTGTTTTCTCGGATGTGTCAAGTATTGCAAGTGCTTTTTTACCCTCACATTCCCTCATTTGGAAGACCGATGCGAGGGAGCGCCACATTACCGCAAATATGGCACCAACCTTGTATGGCACCGACAAGGTACTGTTTCGAGGTCCCACTAGTTAATTATTTACAAGAATGCTGCGAAAATTTCCGAGCTGCATTTTTTTTTGAAAGTTGAAATGCAGCTCAACTTATTATCAGTGCATCAGTACGCCAGTTATAAGGTCTTACGTTCGCACGTCATATATTTGCGGTGTAAGTGAACGATATTCTCATATCTTTGTCAGTCTCTCGTTTACGAAAGCTCCGTTCTTGGTATAAGTGACTCGTCGCCCTGAACGCCGCCCTGTACCACTTGCCGCGAGTGACGCAGAGGCAGGGACGCCAAGATCCAGAGCGCCACCTCCGCAGGCCCTCCGAGATTGGGTGGCGCTGGCGGCGCCGTAAGAGATCTCGGAGGCAAGGTATCTGGGATTTCGTCGTGGCGTCGTCGTTCGTCAAGCCCCCTTAGTCGTGCCGTCGCCATCGTCGTTATCTAAGTCATCGTCATAGTGTCGTCGTCCTTATAACTCGATCAGCCGGTGCTGTTTTGAGTCGCACTTAAAGGAGAACCGACACGTAAGTTTTCGAAGTCGCAGACATTAAATCACGTATTCTGAATGTTCCTCTGTTCACACATTCATCATCATCATCATCATCATCATCATTCTGCTTTATGTCCATTGCAGGACGAAGGCCTCTCCCTGCGATATCTCATTACCCCTGCTCTGCGCCAACCGATTCCAACTAGCACCCGCGAATTCACACATTACCTCGACTAAAAGAAAACAGCAGCACCGTGCCTCGACAGAAGTTGTCGCTGCGCTTTATTCACACTCCACGGCAATTTTTTTGTGAGACATGTTGTCTTCTTGAGTTGAGGGGCTGCACTGTGCTCAACTCAATGAAAAGAGAGCCAGGAGAACTTCGAGTCGAGGATCTGTTGTGAGCACACGGGTGTTAATGACACGCTTCGCGCACACGTGAATGCGCACGCGCACGAGGGAGTGCCGCACGCGCAAGACAATTAGTGCGAAAGACGACGCAAGTGTGCATGAGGAAGGTCCAAGTGTCAAGGACGAAGTCGCAAGTCTGAAGGTTGGGCAACAATATATTTTCATACTAAAGTTGGTCTCGAAATGCCCGACTAAATATTTCATTTCGTAAATATCGTAAATATCGCTGACGTCATTGTGAGGTCATGGCGCAGAGTAAAGTTTGCTGATGTCGTAGAGCAATAAGGCTGCGTATGATGCCTTTACTCATAAAGAAACAACAAAAAAATAAAAATAAAGAAGAGGTACCCGAGCATGCCTGGAGTGTGAACCCGACATTTTCGATCGTAAGCGGTAAAATTGAAGAACTCTGGTTGCTAGGACACTTAGGGGGTTGTGTGACAAGAACGTGACGGCATGGAGGACAGATGAACGTGTAGGCTACCACGAAGGCAGGCAGGGCGCCACCTACTGATCACCGAACTCCTCCCAATAATCCCTAGTACTCGCCAGGAAAGTGACCTTGAACGCAAACGTTTTTTTTTTTAAATTAAAGTTAAATTCTGGCGATTTATGTGCCCAAACCCCGATCCGATTGGGAGCGAAGGACTCCTGATTAATTTGGACCACCTGGGGATCATTAAGTTGCCCCGAATGCACGGGACAATGGCGTTATTCTTTTTTTTTGCATTTTCCCCCATCGTAATGCGGCCGCCGTGGCCGGGATTTGATCCCGCGACCTCGTGCTTACCAGCGCGACTCCACAGCCGCTTAGCCGTAAGCAAACATTTTCGATAGACGTCGGTTGTAATATTTATTGTACGCGCGTTACACGATTACGTTAACCACTGTTAAGATAAATGTCGAATGCAGCCTACCACGGTTGTGCAAAGTCATACAAAAAAAATCAAACCTTAGTTGTTTTTTAACGATAGTCAGTACTTAAAGTCTCCCTGTGATAAGCTGCGTCTGTGTAGGTGTGCGTGTGCGTGTGTGTGCGTGTGATTGCTGATTACGAGGAGGATGGGCAAGCCGCCTCGCAAACTGACTTCTCTCCCTGAAGGTGATCGAGCAAGGCGTCTGAGTTTTCTTGCAGCTACTTTATTATAGCTACGGCACGCCGTAACTGAGATGCAGCTTAACCGCGGCCCACGATTAGTAGCAACTTTTTAATAAACGCTCCAAGTTTGCTCTGAAAAGCTCCCCAAATCTCATCGTCCTTACCCGTTCCCCTCTCCTCACAAAGAGACACGTCGGCCCCTTTCCCCATACGCTGCGGGCTGTGGGAGCAAGCCAGAATTGGAGCGATTCTTGCAGCGCAGCTTTTACCTCGTCGCTACGCGACGAAGAGCGCCCCTCCAGCCGCGTGAAGTGACGTGGCGCCATCTGTCGAGCCTGCGGCAAAGCGCACTCGGCCGGCCGCCAACGCCGAAACGTGTTGCATTCCAACTCCCTCCGGAGCGCAACAGAACCTCTCTGCTAGTAAGACATCGCTGGAAACGGGATCAGGGAGGGGGCGAGGAACAATTGGAAAACGAGATGATGCGAGACGAGATGCCCGGAGTTGAAGAAGCGTTCGTCGAACCAGCACTTGCGCAACTGCAGCCAATGAAGGGAGAAGGGAGCCTCGGAGTGTGTAATGGTAAACACTAGTGAGCGACGCTATTACGAGTCATTCGTTCTCATTGTTGTTCTCGTGAACTCTAATAAAAGCGCATTTGTCATGTACCACGCCTGCCCTTAGTGATTTAGTCGCATAGGAAAGATATGTTGTGCTAAGACTGAAAAGCTTAACTCGACGGCCTTTAACGGGGCCCTCACCGGCCTTCGTCGTTGGCGTCGACGCTAAAGTGCGCCGATCCCTGAGGCAAAGTAAATGGCTGGTGTGGGCGCACCCTGATGCCAGCGTTTCATGCGTGACATCGCAAGGGTTGCGATGCTTATGCGGGACGATCCCGGAGGTTGGGCGCGCCGATCCTGATAATGCTATCGCATTACAGTCGCTCGACTGGAGAAATAAGAACCAGTATTCTTTTTATTATTTTGAATTTGCGTCCGTCGAAGAGCATTCATTGCGCTAGCTGCAATCATATGCGTTCTGCGCACGTATAGCAGCTGTTCTTCAAGGCACGCGAAAGAGCTTCTTCCCGGTATAGGACGGCAACCCATCTCGTCACAGCGACCAAGCAACAAGGTCGACGGAAGCGACGTTGCGTTGCAGTACTTCGTCTGTTCCTACCAATGTAACTACTGTTACGTTTCGCCTACGACGCGCGGTGTAGCCTGCGCGAATGCAACGGACGCCGGGGCTTCATTCAAAGCGGCGGACATTTTGGCCCGTTCGGAGCGGCCGCGACGCATCCCCGCCGAGCGCGTCCCGGCATGTTCAGTGCCACGTGTCTGTGTGTGCGCGTGTGTGTGTGTACCCACGCTTGTCAAACCGCGGCAGCCGGGGAGAGGAGCTCCCCAAGTGTGAAGCGAGGAGGACTGACCGGCGCCGGCCCGGCTGATGCGTCACTACACTCGTCTCTACATGTCTCTCAGTCCGTCCGTGCCTCGCTGTCACGTGGTGTCACCCGTGACCTTCCTTCTTGCCCGCGACGCCAAGAGTATAAAAGCAGCTGCTCCCGGACGCCGAGAAAGAGGCTCCGAATTCTTCCGTCGAGAAGTGTGCTCTCCCGTCTCTCCACTTCGGTCGACCTGACCGGCCGCTCTTTTGCGATGCTAGAATAAACAAGTTGTTCTGTTAGCAGTCGACTCATGCTTTGCCGGGACCTTCGGATGCTTCCAGTGTGCCCCAGGCCGCCAGGCCAACGCTACCCTTGGGGCTTGCGACCCATTTGCAACAACGGGCGCCAGCGGTCTGATTGCAATAACGGGTGTCAGCACTGAGGTTCAAACAGCTGGTGGCAGCGCTGAGATTCCAACAGCCGGTGCCATCGGTGGGATTCCAACACTACATATCCTGTTGCGTCTGCTTGACTTATCGCTTATACTTCTTATGGGGAGTTTGCCGACACCTCCCGCGGATTCATTTCACTTTGACAGAAATTATGAAGGAACCATCGAATATGAGTGTCAGCGTAAGTGATATAGCTTCATGAATAAGCTCAATTATCCGCGAAAGTCGTTGACGCAGCGTCACTTTGAGTTCCTTCATAGTCGTGGCGTTCGCACTTTGAAATCGAGCCTCGACATTGCACTCACTCATGTTCCTTCGCGGTTGCGGCAGCGAAGGAACAGCACTGACACTTAGCCTCGCGTCGCCTTTTCAGCTTCTGCTCATATTCTGCCACAGTCATAGCAGCAGTCACGCTTGGCCACTGTTTCGTTCGCCAAACCACAAGGCTCAACAAATTGGATGGATGGATGGATGGATGGATGGATGGATGGATGGATGGATGGATGGATGGATGGATGGATGGATGGATGGATGGATGGATGGATGGATACTATGAGCGTCCCCTTTGAGACGGAGACGTCGATTACGCCACCAAGCTCTTGTTCTTCCCGTAATGTCCTACCTACCTGTATTTGTAAACACACACACACAGACAAAGGATTCCCAGCGTCAAACTGTCTGAACCACTTCTGGGAACGTTGCGTTTGCCTGACGTGACGTCAACTCTGCCGTTACGTCAGCGCCTCTCCAGCCAACCATCGAGGTTCGGAGAAACGGCGCCTTCTCCTACGGCGACCTGCTTTCTGCCGGCTGGTTCCGCCTCTGTGGCAGCCCTTTCCTCCCACCTGCGGCTCTATACTCGCCTCATTCTATCGGCAGAGAAATACCGGTTGCCGACCGCAAAACCGGGGTATCGGCAAGCTATTGTCGGTAAAATAAATACGGAGACCAGCACAGGCGTATAAACAATTTTTTTTTTCACTGAAGCACATTATTTTGCCTGACGTAATCATTGCATACCAGCTGCCGTGATCTCCTTCGTTTATGAATTCAGAATTGTTCGTTGCTGTTTATAGTCGCTGTGCGATGTTCCGTGACGCGGCGCAAGCCTTCGCATTTGTGCAGCTGTTTTCAACGCGATAGCGTTAAGGTGCCTGTGTCGCAGAAGATCCGCGGCGTCGGCGGAGTTGTCAGTGAGCGAAAATTTCCGTATATCTTTAGGTATATCTATACACCACGCCTTGCTGTATGGCATGCGGTATATGCGGGTTATATTGCCACACCATTCTATCACTAATATGGCTCACACTTGTCTCACACTCTTGTCAAAGTTATCCCTTGGAATTTTAAGAATCACAGCCCAGAAACAAATGTCGTGAAACGAAAGACCGACAGCGCACGCCTTTTATCTTAAACCTTCTCATACTTAAGTATTAAAAGTACGAAACAATAACACAAACCTGAAAATTTTATAATTTCTGGCGCTGCTGTGCACAACCTCCGGGATTGGCGCCCACGGAATTGAGGCCGCGTTTTTATCAGAAAGCTCGCCTCCGTGCGTAGCGTTAGGTTACGTAAGCTACAGTTGCCAGGAAGCGCGAGAAGCAGTCAGGGATCATTGAGTGCTATCGTTTTTAATGCTAAAGCACTGACCCATTGAGTGAAAATCCCTCGTAGTCGGCGTGAGCGAAAGATGGTATCAAAAGTGGCCAAGGCGCAAATAGTAATGACATTTTAAAATATGGTCGAATTAACGTCCGATTTCTTTGGCAGGTCCCCTAAACAAAGTGAATTAATGGCTACGAAAAGCAAAACTGGTAAGTTTCCGTGTGAGCGGGAATCGAACGCGGGAGTGCGATACGATCCCGCTTCCCCGACGCCCCGATGGCTCCACAGTTCTGGCTCACTCAAGGTGTGCCTCGTGCATGCGTCATTGCACGCGTCACCTCGCAGTCATCTGGTCGACTAAAGGCGTGGCCGAGTGCGCGCGTCATTTGGCACGTGACGCCACAGCCAATGGGGATGAGGTGGCGTCACGTCATGAGCGCGTTCATGGCGTTCAGAGGTCTGCCGACGGCACAATGCATGCTTTCGCATTCCCGCACGTAAGCAGTCTTAAGTGTCTGCAAAATTCTTTTTCAAAGATGGACGAAGCCATCTGAAGACCGCAGAAGACCCAGCGAATCTAGAGCTAATAAAGTTTTTCACTCACTCACTCACTCACTCACTCACTGAAAGTGAAGAGTCCTTTGCGAACGCTTTCTGAATTTTCTGATAGCGGCTGGCGGCTGGTTGGGGGCGGCGGGCTGCTGCTATACACACCCTCATTTAGCCAGACCATGCTAGACGCTCGCAGAATGCCTTGCACTCTTACACAAGACAAATGCGTTTGTGCAAAGCGTGTTTTCAGTCGTTCAGAAAACGGAAATTTCGAGTTACAAGTTCCTGGCTTTTGAGCTCCTCGTCGTTATCTTTAGCGCGTTGCGCTGGCGCAAGCAACACACTCCCGTGCTATCACCCTTGGCGATCGCTCGTCGCCTTTTCGACAAGCGCGAGCATACCGAAGGAAGGTATAGCTTGTTGCGGGGCCATAAACACCGCCACAAGCTTGTCCCACTAAGATTGAGCACGCGTCAAACTAACTTCGTCACCACGGCCGAGCTGCGTTTCGCTAACTGCGTCACAAGTCTGGGCTCCGTCAAGTAGGCCTGAATTGCTTGAAATGCGTCGCAGACTGTCAAACAAAATGTCTCACCTTGCCGTATTGCAATAGTGCAGTGGTGGCGTGTCGAAGCGCAGAACGAACGCAAGAATACGCCGGGATCCCAACAAATCAGGCTACGTCCAAAAAAGAAAGAGACGGGTCAACGAATGGGAGAACTTCACATGCGCAGCAGGCCTCGCTCACTTCCGCGGCGTGTCAGGCGCATGACCCGTGCATCTGCAGCATGCCGTTAACTTGTCGCTAGGTTACGCAAGAAGAGCAAGTCTCAAAGTAGAAGTTCATATATACGTAAAGCTTTTTAGTTTTAGCGGGAAACAATAAAAAAAGATGTCTGTTAACTTCATTTGCCATTGTTTTTTCATGCTCGCGGCAGCTAACAGCGGCATAATACCAGCGTGACGTATTTCCTGTTGCCAGTTTTCGCCTATAGTGTCCCCTCTTGTCGAATTGCTTTTCCTGTACGGTGCTTTCTCGAGCTGTGTCGGCGGCACATCACTGACCGCACCGTTGCGCGGCGTGTAAGGGTGCGCGCACGAGCAATTCAGTCGAACAGCTAGCTACACGGTCCACGACGCGTGTGTTGAAGGTGGACGTGGCGCGCCCCGCCCGGAGGCGAGAACGATCCTGCGCAGCCGACGACAGGGCGCATCGTGAAGGAGCAACGAACTCAGTGGCGTAGCTAGGTCGTCTGGCACCCGGGGCCCATAGGTCTTCTGTCACCCTCCTCCCCCCCCCCCCCGCCGGTGTAGCCGGCGGAAAGAGGGGTGTCTTCAGACGTAGATGACACTCCCCCCCTCTGGCCCCTTGCACCTAGGGCCCATGGCCCCCCGGCCCCCCCTGTTGCTACGCCACTGAACGAACTCACTGTGCAGAGTGGGGCCAGGGCTAGTAGGAATGTCTGGTCGTTTCGGTGACAGCGACTAACGGGGGATGCAGCGTAACTGCAGCACTCTGGAGGTATGGCTTATCTGATGTCGGGGGCTCGAGAAGATCGCTGCTTGTGTCTGTCTGCGGTGGTGACAACTGTCGCGGTCGCAGCGGCGTCGGCAAGGAGCGGAGCGCGGACGCCGACTCGACGGCTGGCTCGGCGGACGGCGTGGACGGACCGGTGCACGGAAGGCTGGTCGCGCCCGGGGCCGGTTGGCACGTCCGACGCTGTTTGAAACAGACCCGACGGCGTGCGGTACAAGATCCGGCGTTGGGTCGCGGCGATATGACCACGTGCCATGTTTGGTAGCGAGAACAGCGACGAAGTGGCTGGTTGAATTGACGTGCCGATACCCTTAACGAGAACATTGTGCGCTTACCTGGACAAAAGAGACTCCTGGTGAGACCTTGAGGCCGGGGCTGCGCGCTATAGCGCACATGTTGGTCAACGAGACGGTATCGTGGCAGGTGTGTACGAAGGAAGGTTGTCCTGTTGTCGCTGGCATACGGGTGCAGTCAGAGACGCGCTTGGTGCTGGTGGTGAGGGTGTTGGCAGAGATGAGTCCCGTACCGCGCGGTCAACCTCAGGAACAAGGTCTTGTATACGTAGCGCCGTGGAAGTTTAGCGCGGCCTGCTGCAGCTCGTCGTGTAGGGGCGCGTGCCAGGCGACGGAACGCTGAGGCAGAGTTTGAGATCAAGTGAGAGGACGCGTCGAGGAATACCTCGTACTTGAACTCCTGAATGCCGACGTCGTTAAGCTCCAGACCCGCCTGAAACTGTGCGAGTCATGCGTCGACGTATAGTGGGAGGCCGGAACGGGGCGTAGTGGTGGATTGAACTGCGGTTCTGGCCAGTTAGCCACGGCACCGTGTCTCGGTGAAATGCGCGTTCTCCCGGGTCACCACTGTCGCGAACCGAGGTGCAACCGCAACGGAGCGCCAGAACGAGAGGGCCAGCGGGTAGCGGGCTTCTAGAACCACATTGCGCGTGCCCTGCTGCTTGCGCATCTAGCACGCGCAGCTATCCGGTCTTTATTTTCCTCCTCTTTCACCGAGAGCGCCGACCTTAGTGTCCCCGCGTTGCAACGTCGGCGGGCGCTGCGAGTGCACCAATGATTACTGGACGATTTCTGACGTTCACCGGGGTTGGACAGTGACGTTGCGGAAGCAACGAACTGCTTATCTCTACTGTGTTGTCTTTGGACTTCCACCGGCCGGGGTACTCGCGGGAACACCCGGCACGCATCTTTCACTCGTATCGCGTATACGTGTTCTTTCTTTTTAATACACAAGCGTATCGCCCGTGGTGGCTGCTGGGAGATCCCCCTTGACGCGGCGAGAGCCTTGGCATCCACCTGCACGGCAAGATGCGCGCAATCGCTGCCACATATACCGCAGGGAAAAGCGAGGGAGAGGGGAGACTTCCCTCGATCCTCGCCCACTTCTTCGTGCTGCGTCCGCTGGCGAATTTCGTCAGCGCGAAGCGGCTTCGCAGCGACACGCGCTGCAGCGCTAAATTTCTTGATCCTGCTGTCACGAACGAGAGAGTAGCAGACTGATCCCAGTGTGTTGTTTGTGTTCCTTGTTTTCCCTCTTCTTGTGCCCATGTCTGCGGGTCTAACTTATTTCTTTTATTTTTTGGCATGAATCTGTGCCACCTAGCCCAACTCTCTGTCATCCGAAGATTTATTTATATACTTTATTTTTTAGTACACCGAAGCTTCCTTCTCCTTGGATGACGGGCTTCGAATTCTGCGTTAGAATCAGTCCTCTTGCTCCCTCGCTTGCAAAGTTAATCTCATTTTCATTTATTACTGTTCAAACTACTACGCCGAGTCATGTTACAATACATGCCTATGTGGTAAAAGAAATCCTGAGTAATCCGCGTAGTCATCGCACCTTACATATACTACTGACGTGCATTTTCGCCATAGACTATGAACTTCAAATAAATTGCACGTTTCTTAACTTTTCTGAAGCTTTCGGCAAGTTCTAATTATCCGCCCGGTAATTAGACTGTTTAAAGCTATCTTAAATGCGTAACTTCCTAACTTATCGTCAGCAATTCACAGTTAACAATTTTGCATCAACCCTTATACGCCACCACCGGTGTACCACACGGCAGCGTACGAAGGTCGTTTCTCTTTCCATAATTTACATCAACGACATGTCCACTAACACCTCGACCTGCACGTCAATTTTCGCCGGCGATTGCATAATGTGCAATCATCAGCAAAAATTCACATTGTATAATAGACAATAGCCCCCCTTGAAGACCATCACCTTGAACAGAGCCCTGGAGACCACCGGACTCTTCGAGATGACCTTCAACGCATGAGCTACTGGAGTAACACCTTGCCAATGACACTGATCTAAATGCAAGGTAATGTCCTTCACACGTAAAAACTTCAGCTCAAATTTTAGCTATTATATAGATATGTATCCAGTGTCTCGAGCTTCGATAAACAAGTATCTAGGCGTTGATCTCCCACCAAACCTTTACTGGGCCTCACATATCACAACCTCTGCGCGCCATTGCTTCAAAATCACCATGGTGCATTAGTCGCAACTTGTACCTACTTCCCAGTATAACTGCAGCAAATTAGCGTTCCTAACATTTGTCCCTCCGAAGCTCGAGTTTGCCTCCCCGATACGGACTCCCCATTGTGAATACTTTCTCTGCACGCTGGAAGCTATCCAAATCGAGACAGTCGACTAATTTCCCGCATTTATAATCGCCAGTCAAGGATAATTCTAATCAAACTTTACATTCGTATTACACACAAAGTACCCGTTCTGAGGTCGCACTCCTGCCCTTGCTCCACAAATACGTTCGTCAAATGAAATCATCACTCTTGCTGCTGCAACGTGAATGACGAGGCCGCATGGCGACGATTTGAAATGTCTTATGTTTTACTTGCATCTATGAAAATACAGAGGAATATTTCTCTCACCATTGCCACGATCCATTCGCGTATACAATGCCTTTATTGACATCGCTGCCCCGGACAATCAGATAAAGGCACATACAGGAAACTCCTGAACCTGTACATTTCGTCTTAAACCATTATTTGCAGCATGCGATACTATGCATGAGCATGTAATGTCATGCTGTGCATTTTCTTACGCAATGTTTGGTTATGTGCGCTGCGAGCGATGTGAGTGCTAAAATTATCCAACCTTTTTGTACGTTGACTCAAATTGTATTTTTTATCCGAGTAGGCTTAGTATTTTTTCTCTACTCTTCATTTGTAACCCTGTATTGTAACAATATTTTTTACTCATTTTGGCGGCACTCCTGTATCGGTGTACTTCTGTAATACTTATACTCGGGCTTGCCTGTCTCCTAGATGTGTTTTTTTTTTCTCTGTCCTTCGTTCATGCCCCATCACTGAATAGTTCTCGTGTTTTTTTTTTCTCTGTCCTTCGTTCATGCCCCATCACTCAATAGTTCTCGTGAAGCTGTCAAGACATATTAAAGTAAATAAATCAATAATTTCGAAGACGCTTTTGAAGGTCCCTGCAGATTCCGATATGTGCACTGGATCTGCATTATTTATTTATTTATTTATTTATTTATTTATTTATTTATTTATTTATTTATTTTGTTTGCCTGTTTTGCTTTGCTTACAGACAGACAGACAGACAGACAGATAGATAGATAGATAGATAGATAGATAGATAGATAGATAGATAGATAGATAGATAGATAGATAGATAGATAGATAGATAGATAGATAGATAGATAGATAGATAGATAGATAGATAGATAGATAGATAGATAGATAGATAGATAGATAGATAGATAGATAGATAGATAGATAGATAGATAGATAGATAGATAGATAGATAGATAGATAGATAGATAGATAGATAGATAGATAGATAGATAGATAGATAGATAGATAGATAGATAGATAGATAGATAGATAGATAGATAGATAGGGCCAGCTTCATATACCTTGGTATCTCCCTGATTGCCATCCCCGCAGTGGTAATGCCCAAAGAGTGCGGCCGTATTGGCTGATGCAGCAGACCCAGACGAGCAGGAACATCATGTCCTCTGGCCTCATATTTGTATCGATGGGGGACTGTGGTCACACAGACGGCAAATGTAACTGTAAGATGGGCGAAAGAGAAAACGCTCTCGGTGCAAAAACAATTCTCGCCACAGGGTATTCAAGCCTGTCACGTCCACCGCATAAATCAACCCCATCGATCGCTACTCCAGAACTGTCTCTACCGGGATGGTCCCTTGGCATTTTTAAACGTCATTGTCATCGTCGTTGGTGTTGTCTCATCACCTGCAATAAATCTGGAACCTGAAACCTGAATACGGTCCCGGCTTCGTTCGACGGGACAGGTGTATCTATACTCGGTCAAAATCTGAGCATTCGACACAAGCTACGCTCACAGAACTGCAGCACACTAGGTTTCAGCGCCTCGGCGCTCCGAAGCAGTAGTTCCGGGGTGACGCTGATACCGAAAAGAGTTCGCGACTCCACCGTGATGTCAGAGAAATGGACGAACTAAACCTGGCCCGCCGTATCTGTACAATTTCTCTTCCGGTTGGACAGCAGTGCGTTTGCCACTACACTCCCTTGCAAAATTTTTTACAGAACGTCTATAGACAGTCTATAGACGTCTATAGACTGTCTATAGACTTTCTATAAACATTTTTGTATGGGCTCGTAGCTTCTCGAGGGCTATACAGGTGGCGTTGAACAGAGACAGCGTCGGCTATAGGAGACGCCTTCCGATAGCGAACGCACACTACATCCACGAGCTTCAATGAGCACGCTATATAAAAAAATGGCTGTGGCTTAGCTAAGGTTAAGCCCCGGATGCGAAGCATACTAGCCTTTATTTTACTTGTTGAACCACTGTTTAGCCTGGCGAACTGCTGTTGCTTGGCTATATTTGGTTCGGCTAGACGAAGCAACAACTCATGCAGGCGAGCGCACGAGCTGAGACCCGGCTATGTAGCGACGCGGCCGCAAGCGAGCGCACGAGTTGAGCCTCCGCTTTTGCAGCTGTTATGACGTCATATGGTAGCTACGCGGCCGCGCGCGGCGCACCAAGGAAGAGCGCGGTTGTGCGGCTAGTACGCTTCGCATAAAACCGCTCGACACGGAACGGGCGCTTCTGCAGTCGTCGCCCTCTCGTGGTGACAGCGGACGATCGACCTCGGCGTGGCCCCGACCAATCTAAAAACGTTGGCCCCGACGCAGCGTTTGATTCGGGGCCGGGCTGGCCCGCCGCGGCGGAGCTGTCGACGCGCTGTCCGAACTCTCTCAATCACGATCGCTCCCTAGTTGGAGGAGCTAGCGAGGAGGAGAAGGTTGCCGGCGGCGCCGTTCCCCGCCTCCGGGCAACGGACAGCGACCAGCGCGAAGTGCGCTCGCGCGCCGTTAGGGTTAGCGGGAACATGCACGCCGATGCGAGGGATGATGGATGTTCGCTCGCTTCTGCGCACGTGACTATGTCACGGCTGATCGACGAGCGGTCAGCCAATAAGGACATCCGAGGGTTGCGAGTTGTCATGGGCTGTGTAGTTAGGGGCCAGCTCTTGCGGCTACAAGCGGAAGAAACTACACGGGGGTGGAGATTCTGAACTTCCGGCAGAACACCAAGCACATAGTCCGGACTGGTTTGATGCCACTTTCAGTTTCGGTATCGTCGTCTACGGCGCCCCGCTGTAGCCACAAAGCGAAACGTTCAGCAAAAATTTCCGTAACTGCTTTAGCTTACCTCGCGTTGCGTCAAGCAAACTGAAACAGTAAGCAGCCAGACGTGGCCATCCCCGTCAGCAGCAGCAGCCTATGTTTATTTCCACTGGCCAGCGATCTTCATTCCAAGCTGTGCCAGCAGAATACGAGTACACATTCACGGCACTAAGGTGACTGGGATGTCCCAGTGTCCTGCGTCTTAGATCTGCACGCATACGCATTGTGCCTCGATCCTCTTATTACTGCGTAAGGGTAAGGTATGTGTCTCTTTCACTGTGCCCTGTTGGACAAACACACAGCCCTGTTTTTTTTTCTCCGCAGGACACACATTAAAAGGACACATATACAACACAAACGCAATGACGGCACACATATACACTGACATCGTAACGGAACACGCACGATACTGTGGGGCTCATTAGGGATGGTCGATTGATTTTCTTTTTATTATATTAACGATTGATCATTTATAACTGCAGCCTTTGATTGATTATTAGTTTTTCTTGCAGGGTTTTTCGTGGAATAATCGATTAATCGAAATTTTTGCTGCACACGTTAAGAAGGTTGAAACAATCTTATCTATAGTTTAATAAATTTGTAGGACCCTATCCCAATGTTTGAGAGGTGGAACCAAATTAGAAATGCGAGGGCATGAAGTTTGATAAAGAGTACTATTAAACTAGTTAGAGACTAGACACAGTCGGCTCTAGTGGCCTTTGAAGAGATAAACAACAGTACAGTTAAAGAACAAATAAGAAAAATTTCAAAAGGCAAAGGTGAAGCCCAACTAAAATAACCAAGAAATGGCGACACGCACACTCGAAAAGAAAATTACTGGCTTACGATATTACGCCGCATGCGCTTTTCTTCAGAGTGAAGGAATGTCAATTCGCTGGGATGTTTTGGTGAAACCGACACCGTCTTTGAATGGTCACACAACCAGCATGCGAGAATAGATTATGAAGCAGAAGCTACAGGTTTGCTGGAACCTACAGGAATTCCAGCGCTACCTCAGATATACACGCTCCAAACCGACGCGAATGATGTGCCATGTCTTTAGTGGTCTGGGAGTGGCGCGACGATGGGGGATTTAAAGCTTCAGGTTTCGGGCGGCGTGGTGCGTATGGACTGGGGGGAAGAGAGCGGAAGGCGCTTTGCTCTAAAGCCCCTTAAACTTCGTAAAGTAGGGACGCTCTCCTCCTCCGACTTCACTCCTCGTTTCTTCTCTCTTTCACGCTCCCTCTTCGACGTTACGCTGCCTACACCGCTCAAGCGAAAATGGCGCTGAAGCACGACTCTAAACAAACAAAGCCGGCGCGAGGGCTCACGTGATGTCATTAGGCCAATAGCGACGCGGCGTCGGCCTCCTCCAGAGCGCGCGAGGAGGAGGCGGCATTCTGGAAAGCGTGTCGCTACTTTACGAAGTTTAAGGGGCCATTTACTCTGCTCGGCGTCACTCGGAAAAACAGTCAACCACGGAGGAAGGCACGGAGGAAGGAAACTAAGGAGAGGCCCTACCCCCTCCGCGCGCTAGGAGAAAAGTGTGGCGGAAATGATGTATGGGTTCTCGTTTTTTTGCTGCTTTTTTATTTATATTTTTTTGTTGCATGGCCACGCCTTTTGGGCCACAATGGCGGCGTTGTTCTGATTTTTCGAGCGCTCAAACGTGTTGCTCTGGTAGGTTTCGTGCCGTGGCAAAGGCGCTGTGTGGGCGGGTTTGCGTTAGTAACCGTGTCTTGTTGCGCTGTGTTACCTGCACCGTGTTCTGCCGGATGTTGCGCGAGCGCGCGCGCTCCGCACTTTTGCTTTTGCTTCACAAAGAGTGACGTCAGGGCCTCTCCTTAGTTTCCTTCCTCCGTAGGAAGGAAACTAAGGAGAGGCCCTGACGTCACTCTTTGCGAAGCTAAAGTGAAGCCGGAAGTTGGCGTTGCTCATGGCGTGGCTACGCCTATCGAGCCAGCTCTCCTCTTTTGTTTACATTTCTCGCGAAACCACGCCGCGCTGCGCGCAACCGTGCTGCTCGGACCCGCACGCTCCGCAGCAATACTAAACAATCGTTAGCACGTTAGAGTGATTCCGCCAAAGAGGGCAAAATTTCCCACGGATATTCCTTCGTCCGTTGCCATTGCCGTAGCGCGGTACATTGCGTACAGCGTTGCATGCGCGTTCATTTCACGAACTTTAGTTCCTCCTGTCCCACCTGGCCACAGCAACATCCGGGAGAGCACGGTCCAGATAACGCAGCGCAACAAAACACGGAGACCAACGCAAACCTGCCCGCACTGCGCCTTTGCCACAGTACGAAAGCTACGGAGCAACACGTGTGAGCGCACAGAACCAAAACAGCCGCCATTGTGGCCCTAAAGGCGTGGCCGCTACGGCAAAGAAATAAAAAATCAGCAAAAAAGAGGAGAACCTACTACGTCACTTCCTCCACACTTTTCTCCTAGCGCGCGGAGAGGGTAGGGCCTCTCCTCAGTTTCCTTGCAGTCAACAGACGCTCTACCACAGCGGCATAGTGACTGTTCGTGCGCTGCCGTTGCAGTATACGGTTTCAAAACTTTCACGATTCTCCTGTCGAAATCTCGAAAACGATTAGACGAACGTCACTAATCAATAAAGTCGATTAAATGAAAAGCGGACATGGATGAAGACAAATCGTTTAGCGGGATACATTTAACGGATTAATTCTTCATCGACATTACCAACTCTAGTCCTCATTGTGTTAGCGTCCCGTATCTGTCCCTTCAATGTGCCCTCTAGGACCCAGTGTAGGTGTCCCGCAGGACACATTCATGAAATCCAAACAAGGCACATTTTTCACAGGAAGATGCAGAATTGATGCGATCAATATAGAGATCAATGAAGTGGCCGATCAAGGGATATGCCTCAGGCCGTACGTACCGACAAATGGACTTGTCTTCGCGAAGGCCCTGACGAAGACAAGTTCACTTGTCGAAACGTTGGCTGTGGCCTGAGGCATCCCTTGTTCAACCACTGCTAATCAGGGCCCATTAAATCGATACATACAAGTCTTTGACACACTAACGGGGTACATAACGTTATCAAAACAGCGGAACACACGGACAGCCCTGGTGTTGTTGCTTTTTCTGTCAAGTGCAGACATTTCGACTCTATAGCCACCCTAGAGCACATCCTGTGGGAATGTACGGATATAACACACAGTAACGGTGACGCAGCCTCGAACAGCGACTGCCTCCGCGCACGCTGGGAGTCTGCCTTGCTCAGCTCGGAACTGCAGCACCAACTCTGAGCCGTCCAGCGAGCCGAGGAAGCCGTCAAGGGCCAACAACCCTTGCCCGACACCTAGGCAGGGTCCAGGGCCACCCCACCAAATCGCAGGGCACTCAATAAAGTTATTGGAACGAACGAACGAACGAACGAACGAACGAACGAACGAACGAACGAACGAACGAACGAACGAACGAATGAATGAATGAATGAATGAAAGTATGCCACCTCACTGTTTCGCTGTTGTGTACGTGTACCTTTGCTGCGTTATGCAGGTGAGATGTGCAGCTGAGTTCCCGGGAAGCGGTGCCCGCTCACGGCGCTACATTACAATGGTGAGTACGTTTACCTACTACGTTTCCTACGCGTTTTTCAGGTTATACAATTTCTTTTCTAAAGATCCTTCGTAAGCCAGGCCAAACCCCCAACTCTGGTCGAGCCGGCGGCGCACGGACGGCGCCGTTGTGGCGTAGCAACGCACCCCCCCCCCCTTCAGTACAGCTGACGAAACCGCGCGACGAACGGCAACCGCAGAGAGAGAGAGAGAGAGAGAGAGAGAGGAACGCACATGCATGTGTGCTGCCGGTTGCGGAATAGGTTGGGAGGCCTTGGGGACGGACGGACGGCTTCGGTGACGAAGCCCGACCCGACTGCCGCTGTGGCGCCACCTCGTGTGCGCCGACGCAAGGCCATCGCCGCCGAGCGCGTTGGGCATACTCTTCGCTGTTTGCCGAGACTGCTCGCGGCGACCGCCGAAGGTCGTGCGCCGAAGACTGCGCTTATGAGCGATGTATCTCGACGCCCCTGAACATAGTAAGGCGTGACAAAGTGTTCGAAACATTAGGCGTAGAAAAATGCTGACACGCGAGGAACAAAAAAGAGAACTCAAACGCCGCCGAAGGAGATTCTTATGTTTGAAAAAGTGGAAGAAATGGGGTAAAGTGCAGCGAAGTAACTTTCTCTCAGTAGAGGACACCTCAACCGCGGCCATTTGTAAGCACGGGAAACGGGGCCGTAATCGGCAACCAACCATTGACCGAAGGCGTCTTACTGGGCCATTTCCCGAATAACATTTCAGCGGAGCAAGCCATTCGTCCACTCCTAGAAATTTTGAACAAAATAGGTTTAGATTCACGGCTGTGAACCCTTTACTATTCAGGACGTGATTAGCATTTCATAGGATATATGAAATGTCTACGTGCAGAGCGCAAGAACTTATTTGCTCAGCTCGACTGACAGAAACTGAATTGGCGCGCTGAGTGTAAACAAAACAAGAAAGCTTCCCCGCCGCCCCGCCCTAGACGGGCTAATAATAGGGACCATAGTTTTATCGTCGTATTCAACACGGCCTTCGGCCTCGAAGCTACTCCTCGATTCCAACCGGTAGAGTTGCTGTTTATGGTTCACTTCAGGAAGCCATCTGTAGCCACTTATGGTTCCTTTCAGGAAGCCATGTGTAGCCGCCAACCAGTGTAGCGCATCTCCACCCATCGATTGAGAAACACAACGCTTTGCTACTACGCTCCTCGGTGATTCCTACACGACTAGGGTTTGCTCGAGCAACACACCTTCACTCAAGTCAGCTCAAGCACATTTGAGTTAGACGCCGAGAACAACTAGTTGCCATTGTTTCGCTAAGGAAACGACCCGGAGTGTCATCAAAGGGCAGCGACCTCTTCATTTGAGCATCAGCGCGCAGTCATTCGCATTTGAGTCGACGCGTAGTTGTCGCGTCGGGCAGCGTAACAGCATGCGCGGGCTAAAGAAAAATTGCCGAATTCGAAGGGTGCCTGACAAGAGCGCAAGATGAGCAGGAGATGAAACACAAGATATCAGGGCATGCACCAACCAACAACTGAACTTTATTAATGGAAAACATTCGCTTTTAAGGGCAGCGTGTTCCATCACAACAATAAAAAATAAAAAAAGAGGGTCGTACAAGGGGGCAAAAAATGGGTCCATTCGATTCAATCGAGTTTCTCTGCACCTTCTGCACTGTGCGCTGCACCTATGGGCCCTCGATTCTCCAAGTGCAGGTGACGTGCCGCCCAGTGCAGTGCACCCTTGCAGCTAGCAGCTACTGGGTGCAGCCTGGCGCAGCCTAACCGACACTGCCTGCACATTTTAGTTTGTAGTGCCGCGAACCTTATCTGAATCGAACAAACCTAATATTTAAAAAAAGTAAGCAGTAGGTCAGATCACTGCCACGTGACAATGTGTATGATTGAATGAAAGTTAATCGGTGAATTGTTGTCTAAAAAAATTCCTTATACCATACCGACCCTTCCTAATCCTAGCCCAGACCAGCGAGAAGCAGCGCGCTATTTAACTCGAGCATTCAAAATTTGGTGGACGCTTTAGCTTAGCCTTTAATTCTCGAACGCGATAGCATTCAAAGACCCCCTGACTGCTTTTCATGCTTCCCGATAACTCCAGCTTACGTAACCGTAACGTTTACCGGGAAACGCTGGAGGCGAACGCTATGCACGAAGGCAAGCTTTCTCGTAGAAACGCAGCCTCTTGCGTAGGTCGCCTCCTATTATTGTTTCGCACTTTTAATATTTCAGTTTGAGAAGAGATAACATAAAAGATATGCGCTGTCAGCGTTTTTCTTTTATTTCGTTTGCATACGGGCAGCATTTTCAAAATTCCGAGGAATAACTTTGTAAAGAATGAAAGACAATGTTTGAGTAACTTTCGTGGTCGATGAGTAGTTGGGTAGGCGTGATTCGGAGCTTCGTCTGGCAATCTTGTCGCAAAAGCGGCGACTGAAGCCGTCTCTTCGTGTTCGTATCGTCTCTTGTCGAAATAAACTTTTTCAGCAAAAATATGCGAGACTTATGCAGATACGGCAGGTGGAGCGGGTGCGATGGGTAGTAGTTGAAAGAGCGTAGGTTAGGGCGTGTTGGTATTCCATAACTTTGTCTGGACCCTTTTCGTGCGCTAAAAACCCCAAAGTATAGTGACTGCTTTACGGAATTCCAGAATGAGTAGCATATACTGCATACACACCGGTGGATGAAGAAGCAAGATCAGCTTCCTCCGCCGGAAATCTTACCCAAAAGGGTTTAATAAACCTCCATATTAGTATTACTACTACAGTCTACAAGTAGTAATGCTGCTGCTGCTGCTACTACTTCTCAAAAAGGGGCAATGAGGGCAAGCACTCTTCCCTTCGCCTAATGTGATCGGCTTCAATGACCTCACGCTGTGTCTTGTACTTATGTTTTCCAATGAACTGGGTTTCGTTAAACTAGCAGAATGCGCAGAATATTTGTGAGGTGAGGCCAGGTGGGCATTCTTAATGTTGAACCTATGTTGACGCGCCCGTTCCTGGAAGATTTGCCCTGCCTGTAGAAGTGCACGTTTTCTGTGAATAAACGTCACCTAATAATCGCCCACCACGTCCTGTTACTCTGTCTTCTTTTCTCGTCATTTTGCGCCGCGTGTCACCCTTCGACGTGAACGACTAGCTCAAAACAAGGGACAACGGTTCAAGAACTGCAATGTTACAAAAGCACAGGCAGATATATAATAATATTTGGGGTTTTACGTGCCAAAACCACTTTCTGATTATGAGGCACGCCGTAGTGGAGGACTCCGGAAATTTTGACCACCTGGGGTTCTTTAACGTGCACCTAAATCTAAGCACACGGGTGTTTTCGCATTTCGCCCCCATCGAAATGCGGCCGCCGTGGCCGTACAGGCAGATATAGTGCCGACTCGTAGTGTCTCTTCTTCATGCACGTATAATGCGTGCGTCACAGGACGATTCACTCCGGCGTGCAGTTATATTATGATCGTCGCAGCTGCTCCGTCTCGGACGTCACTTCCTGTCCCCGTGGCGGTCGGTGCTCCGGCCGTCACGTACGCCGGACATATTCGCGCTGCGCTCTTCGCGGTTGTGGCGGCCAACAACTACGGAAACGTTATTTGATATGACTGGGATTAATTCACGAATCACCTTAGTTGAAATCAAGAAAAAGAAATGGGCAGGACATGTAATAAGGAGGGAAGATAACCGATGGTCATTAAGGGTTACAGACTGGATTCCAAGCGAAGGGAAGCGTAGCAGGGGGCGGCGGAAAGTTAGGTGGGCGGATGAGATTAAGAAGTTTGCAGGGACGACACGGCCACAATTAGTACATGACCGGGGTTGTTGGTGATGTATGGAAGAGGCCTTTGCCCTGCAGTGGGCGTAACCAGGCTGATGATGATGATGAATTCACGAATTCACCAATTGATTGATTGATTGATTGATTGATTTATTGATTGATTGATTGATTGATTGATTGATTGATTGATTGATTGATTGATTGATTGATTGATTGATTGATTGATTGATTGATTCGACGCCCACTTGCCCCCTTCGCGTTGCTACAACATACCGGGGGATATACAGCAGGACCGTGTTACAGGCTTCATATGGCACAGGACTTACTTGTTTAGGTTATCGGAGAAAGATAACTAGGATGTAAACTGGATGCCAGCCCTCCTACTATTCCAGGGCTTAAACGAGAAGTGGGTTAACCTAGGGGCCCGTTTCTTTTCTTTTTTTGTTAGTCATATCATAATAAGCCAGCAAAAACTGACACCGAAAACATAGAAGAAATTGCTTGTGCTTAATAAATGAAATAAGAAATGATGAATTAATGGAAATGAGAGTGGATGAATAACCAACTTGCCGCAGCTGGGGAAAGATACCACAACCTTCGCATTTCGCGTGCGATACTCTTCCAATTGAGCTACTGCGGTGCCGTTTCCCCATCTACTTTCTTGGGTATTTATGTTTTCTAGTGGAACCCTAGGACCACTGTTTATTTATCCCCTTTCATTTCCATTATTTCATCGTTTCTTGTTTCATTTATTAAGCACAAGTGATTTCTCCTATGTTGTTCTCGGTGTCAGTGTTCGTTGGCTTATGATATTCCAGGGCCTGCCACTCCAGACAGGGATGACTGAAGGAGGAAATGGGCGGCGGCGAAAAGACGTAAATAGACGGGAAAGCTGCTCCAATTCTGCTAGCGCGGATGAAGCATGACGTCACTTTCAGCAAGTCGACTTACCCCGACGCCACCCTTCCCTCTTTTTCCCTACCATCGGGCCATATGGGCACGTTGACTCTTGGGAGAAAGATCATTACACATGTTTCCCGGGCCTCGCACATTTGGTAATATAGTGTAGTCCTGCGGTGACGACAGCGCTATTATTGGCCCGTGCCACAGAGTTTCTATGTTACTGGTGACAACCGAAGAGGGCAGTGGCAAGTGCCACGTTGTCCGACTGAAAGAAAGTTTCTATAGATGGGCCAGCCAATTACGTTAGCTAATTTCCTTGACGTAGCGGCGCAAGCGAATGTTTTTCACTATCGGCGTCTCTGGGGAACTATGTTTTGGAGCGCGGAGGCACATGCGGCAGGGGAAGTGCGGTTTTGTGGGCGGAGCTTGTGCTTGATTCTTATGTTAGTCACAGAATATAGTGGGAAAAGTAGCGGTGCGCGGTTGTTGCGTGCATGAGAGTGCTGGGAGGGGGGGGGGGGGGGAGTAAGGGTGGCCTTAGTGTGTACCTCTTTCCCCGAAAGCCAAGAACAACTGAACACGGTGGCTAATCGGCCATGCCTTCAGAACACGTCTGAATTAACGGCAGTTCCATCGGTTACAATGGGTCAGCACCTACTAAAGAATCGTGAAAGAGACAGCTTTCTGCTGTATTTCTGCATGTTTCTGCACAGGGTGAGCTGCCCTATGCCATATACCACATGGGCTTGCCAAAAATCCCCAAGAGCCCTTCCCCTCCCCTCCCCCCCCCAAAAAAAAACGCATCGCACTAGCTTGGGAGAGGGTGCTGACGACCTCGGCATCGCCAGAGTCGAAAGTGCTGCCACCGCTGCTGGGTCACTGGACTGAGGACTCCGCCAGCGTTGGCTCCGCCCACCCACGTGATTGAGCCTCCTCAGTGCCCAATAAAAATACATCTCTCTCTCTCTCTCTCTCTCTCTCTCTCTCTCTCTCTCTGTATTATTACACAGTAACACTTTTTCATCAGATGTCAGTACACGTGCTTTGGAGTACAGCTACCTGAAACGTAAATAGTACCGGCGGGCCACTAAAGTACTAAAGTTAGAGGGAAGAGAACAGAGTATGTACACACTGTGCGTCGGTTTCAATCGCACTTGCGTCTTTTCTTCGCTTACCTTGCTGTACTATGTGCGAGTAAACGCTAATGAAAGATGCATTATGGGCATGTACACTCACCGCATTCTACCGGTACTAACATATGAGGCAGAAACGTTGCGGTTAACAAAGAACCTTGAGAACAAATTAAGAACCGCGCAACGAGCGATGGAACAAGAAATGTTAGCTGTAACTTTGAGAGACGGGAAGACGGCGGTGTAGATTAGAGAGCTAAAGGGTGTAGCCGATATTCTAATTGGCATTAGGAAGAAGAGATGGAACTTGGCAGGCCATCTAATGCGCAGGGCAGATGACTGGTGATCATCATCATCATCATCATCATCATCATCATCAGCCTGGTTACGCCCACTGCAGGGCAAAGGCCTCTCCCATACTTCTCCAACAACCCCGGTCATTACTAATTGTGGCCATGTCGTCCCTGCAAAGTTCTTCATCTCAACCGCCCACCTAACTTTCTGCCGCCCCCTGCTACGCTTCCCTTCCCTTGGAATCCAGTCCGTAACCCTTAATGACCATCAGTTATCTTCCCTCCTCATTACATGTCCTGCCCATGCCCATTTCTTTTTCTTGATTTCAACTAAGATGCAATTAACTCGCGTTTGTTCCCCCACCCGATCTGCTCTTTTCTTATCCCTTAACGTTACACCAATCATTATTTTTTCGATAGCAGGTTGCGTCGTCCTCAATTTAAGTAGAACCCTTTTCGTAAGCCTCCAGGCTTCTGCCCCGCAGGTGAGTACTGGTAAGACACAGCTATTATACACTGGTGACTGGTGATGTTGCGGCTTAAAGTAGCGTTTAGGCCAGGAATCCTCCTGGCACATTGATTAGTACGTCCGGGGATAGGAGCGAAGGAAAAAGATTTATTTCACATTATTTACACTGGCTCCAAATATGGAAACCCACTCCACGTAGGGGTACATTAAATGCTTGAGCCCACATCAGGACCCGTCAGGCATGCCTCTCTGTCTCTGTGCACCAAAGGCGTCCGCTTTTAAAACAGACGTATTCCCCCCAGGAGACTAGACAACGGAATCTGACGAGTGTAACTCGGGCCAATCATAACTGTCGAACCGCCCGCAAAATCCCTCCCATTTTGTCGCACCGTTCTGCCGGACTCCGCCTCCTATGTTGCACCATCGCCCCCGCATACCAGACAACCACGTAACATTCAGGGAAATTCAAGTCGATGCAGTTCCCACGTTAGTCCTCGACGTTGGCCCGTTTCGTCAACTAGTGGGCTCTGAGCGACTATCAGCTTGCAGCGACCCTTCACGGTTGTTATTGCGTCTACAGAATCCGGCGGTTGTTGTCCCCTGAGGGAGGCTTCTTTGTTGACCTGTCAACAGCCGTGTTGACTGTGAACAGCCACGTTGACACGTAACAGTGGTCTGCTAGAGTCGCAAAATAGGTACCAAGGGAAGGGAAGTGCAGTCGAGTCGGTGATGTATTCAGGGAATTTGCAGACATGACTTGGAATCAGCTAGCGCAAGCCAGGGGTAATTGTAGATAATGGGGACATGCGTTCGTGCTGAGGTGGACACGAAAATAGGGTGACATATGGTGATTATTCACGAAGAGTTTATTCCGAGCCATCGTGGAAATATATCCCGGCATTCCCGTGGTAGCAGCGCCCGCCAGACAACTCGCATAGACGGTGGCGCCACTTTCCCTCTAGGTGGGAGGAGGAGGAGGAGGAGGAGGGAATAAAGAGAGAAGGCAGGGAAATAACCAGAAATGCGTCTGGTTGGCTACCCTCCTCTGGGGGACGGGAAAGAAGGAATAGAAAGATGAGATAGAGGAGGAGGAAAGCCGCGGTGAGCTCGCGCACGGTAACACGATAAGACACTCTGGGGTGGTCCACGGCCTTGCCTCCAAGATCTGGTCATCCGACCTCCTGATCTCTGAGGCCAGGCCCCCGGGAACCGTGCTACGCTTTCCACAATGAAATGGCGCCTAAAATTGCCACTTGCCTGCCGCCTGCCTTTATATTTCTTATAGCCGGCTTCAACTTTGTCAGCCGCCGTGGTGAATTATTGCATTGCTCTGCTAGCACGAGGTCGCGCCATCGAATCCCAGCGACGGAGGCCTGCATTTTGACGCGATGGGAATGCAGGAACACCCGCGTACCGCGAAATGTATACGCGTTAAAGAACCAGGTGGTCAAAATTAATCCGTAGTTCTTCACTATACGGCGTGCCTCATAAGCAAATCGTGGTTTTGGCGCATAAAACCCGGCCACTCAATTTTATTTTTTCAATTTTGTCACGGGTCACAGCTATACGTCATAGTCATTTATTTCTTTTCAAATGAAGCTCTGACAACCGATTTTTAAGGAACCTGTTCTTTTTAGTTCAACCTCGGTAGTGCAAAAGCTGCATTTCCATTTTATTAATTTTTTTTAGATTAATGTGTATCATATCAATTTCGACCGCTTTAAATGTACTCTTGGATACAATTCACGGAATCATATTATCAATTTTCCTTGCCGAGTTACAGAGTTGTAAACGTGATAGTTCGCTGCTTGAAAATTTTCGATTTTTGCCAATATTTAATAAAAACTTGACAATCTAAATCAAGAATCCGAAACCAGCAGTCACTATATTTTAATTTTTTTCTTTTAAGTGCAACAAACCTCGTCAAATTTGATGCAGTGGTTGCCGAGAAAAACGAATTCTCCTTTGACATGTACTTAGATAGGAGCACCCGAGCTAAAGCTTCCTCTTAAAATCCTTTCAATGGGCTTCCACAATCCGTGCATCAAATTGTCTTCGTTCTTTGTACACATCCCGGGGGCCTTTTTTTTTTTCATCTCCTGCTAATTTTTTCAGGTCAGAACGGCCGTAGTGAACAACGCTTCCCCTTTCAGGTAGCAGGGCAGGTGGAGGCGCAGTTACCATCGATCGGGGCGTTACATGACAGCTCGGCGCTAATCAAAGAGGGCACCTGAGAGGAAAACTCCGAGATCAAAGACCTTTTGTTTACGAGCATGCGTCCTCTTGATTACGAAACACCCGTGGTCATTCCGTAAACAGCAACGACATCGACGTCAACAACAATAGCATTAGTGCCAAGAAAAAGAAAAAAAAAGATCGCGGAATTCTGTGCACCTTTCCCAGAACACAGGCCTACGACAGCTAGAGGGTCTGTAAGCGTGCCTCAAATAATTCTTTTTTTCTGCCACTTTAAGAGAAAAAAAGGAACCCCTTTGTATGTTCCCATATACCGGGTGTTCCAGCGAATAGTTTCAAAAATTTTTGAAAGGGTGCATGTGGCAGGTAGCGAAGTTCTAGTTCGTGAGCTGGACTACTCGAAGAGGGGGACATTACCTGCACAAAAATTGAATTGCATAATCGGCTAATTAACAAAACAATCACGAATTAGGTTTTTGACTAATTACCTTACGGCTCGCATTGAAATTTACGAATTCTAGCCGTGGAGTTCGCAATGCGGATCCACTTGGAACGAAGTCTGAGGACGACACCAGTTTCGAGATGAGAATTCTCGATCTTTGCGAAGAAATTCATTGGCGTTCCGGTTACTTTTCTGCTTCATCGCATAAAACGACGTTTTGTGAAGAAAGTAACCGCGCTGGCTTAGCAAAGGTTCTCGAAATTCACCACGGTCAATCTTATGGGTCCTTTAGCAGTGTTGTCTATACTGCTGAAGAAGTTAGTCCCCAGAAGATGCTGTCGAAATATACGTACGTGCATCACAACGGGCTGCAGCGCGAGAACTTCAAGAACAACTCGCCACCCGTCTTTTGTTATTGTGTTTTTTGTGATTTGCCAAGATCCTCATCGTGGTAAGAGCGGATTTTTGGTATTGTTGAGGGGTAATTTACTGATGCAAAATAGATCACTTTTCTCTTTAGGGTCCCTTCAAGGACAGCGATGCAATAAGTGTCTACGTACACACATAATCGGCGAGAATTGTTGCATTTGGGAGGCATTGTCTCGTTAAAACCGATCAATCTGCAAAAAAAAAAAAGAAAGTCGTAAAGCTGTCTGAAGCCAGAAGGACGAAGACGAATCCCCGTACTGTCAACCTTTTCCGTATGATGGCTGAAGCGCGTTGCTTGTAACTCCCGTATTCACAATTTTTTTTTAAAGGAAGAAATTTAATTCTGGGACTTTACGCGCGATATCCCGGATACGATTATGAGGAAACACCTGGTGGAGTTCCTTAACGTGCGCCCAATGCATGGCACACGGGCGTGCGCGTGTTTGTGTGTGTGTGTGTGTGTGTGTGTGTGTGTGTGTGTTTCACTTTGCCCCCATCGCAACATGGACGCCGCGGCGGGGGTTCGATCCCGTGCACTGGGACTTAACAGCGCAACGCCAAGGCCACTACGCCAGAGTATCCCTGCAGCAGTATATATATATATATATATATATATATATATATATATATATATATATATATATATATATATATATATATATATATATATATATATATATATATATATATATATATATATATATAAGAACTTGAGTGGTGCTACAAGGTAAACAGAACAAGTATTTGATTTCGACAGTTTCGATCGGTGGACCGATCTTCATCAGGGTTTACAAAAAAATGGCAGTTCGGCCCTGGTAGTGAAGACACTAGACCGGGTGCCCGGTCGCTCTTACATGCATCAAACCGAGAGGAACAGTTGTGACAGTGATTGATCACTGTCAATCACTGTCACAACTGTCACAAATCACACAAATCAATCACTGTCACAACTGTTCCTCTCGGTTTGATGTACGTAAGAGCGACCGGGCACCCGGTCTAGTGTCTTCACTACCAGCGCCGAACTGCCATTTTTTTTTGTAAACCCTGATGAAGATCGGTCCACCGATCGAAACTGTCGAAATTAAATACCTGTTCTGTTTACCTTGTAGCACCACTCAAGTTCTTTACGTTTGAAAGGTAGCCTGAAGAATCCCTCTTTGCCTACTACAGTATATATATATATGGGTCATTCCATCTCAAGTGTACTCGGTGTTTTATCGACCATCTGCGATTCTGCTGAAAAAAATCATACTGTATTACCTCAAAGTGCGAAGTAATTATTCAAGCGATTTTTCTTGACAAAAAAATTTCTAATGCCCTGAGGACGCTTTGAAGATTGCGCACACAAGTGAAACTGTGCCAGGTAGAAAAATTTCTACAAAGTTATTGCTTTGACCTGTTACTGCGAATATTTTTTGAAATAGTCGCCAGACGGTGCTCTTTCGTGACTATTGTCGTTTATTACTTTTTGTTTTAATTTACATAATTTTTAGCCGTAAGGAAAAGTCGACAATTGCCCCTTTTTAAATATTTTTTATAAAAGAAAGTAACGTTTCCACGAGGAATATATTGACAATAGGGGCTTGGTATGTGTGTATACTAGATGATAAAAATATTCGTATAAGAAATAAAGCCTAAGCTTTTGCTTAATGTCATGGTAAATATGAAAAAAATTACGTTCTGACTCAATTTGTGGCTTCATTTTCGCAATGTAGCGTTCCAAGTAAAAATATGGCATAGTCGGCATCGGATAGTCTGCTTTGCTGTCTATCTATGTACAAAGATTCAAAAGATTAAATTTTGTTTTAAGCGAGAAAAAAATTTTTGAACTGCACAATCACAAGGTTGCGCGGAGCATCTCTTTGCTTCGCCTTCACTGCATAGCACGTCGGCCGGTATTTCAGTCTCGCTCATTTTACGCGCTTCTTCTTTTTCTTTTTGAAGACGAGGTCTTTTTTGGCGACTTCAGGTTGATTTGCGGTTCGTGGGGACTGACTTTCTGGCCATTGTCATCTTGTAAGATTATATAATTGCAGGCCTTCTAGTGCACGTAGGACAACAAATAGGCGTCTGAGTTAAGCTTGGAACGCAAAAGATGCAGAAAGTTAGTGTGCTAATATATACGGAGAAGTTATAACGCGTAATTCTTAAATAATACGGTGAAATAAGTTGGATCAACATGCCACCAGTCACTAAAAACGCGCCAGAACAGGAACCAGAACTGTGGCTTTATTCAACGAACAGGCGATTTGTGGCGTTCTGCTAAACCTAAAACAACTGAAAAAGGCCACTGGCCGGTTTGATACCTAGAATGTCTGCGAAGTGGCCTTAAATGTCTGGTTGGAACACGTATTCGTATCGTAAACGCGTCCCGCGATGCCACCCACCGAGGCTGGGAAAGCGACGTCAAGACGACGGGAGGAGCGTGCATTACGAGCAGACGATAGGTGTGTCGTCTGTTACTGCTCCGCTTTATCCCAGGCAAAGCTACAGCTGTCACAGAAGCAAACCGGCGTTCATGTTTACAGTTTCTTTCCGATGATCGAGGTGTGAAGAAAATGTATCAAGTCGACAGACTGGACGACAGTTTTGGTGCGTCTTCAGCTTCTGGGAATTCAGGTACATGGATTCGCGTAATAATTCATGGCGCGTTTAAACTACACGATGTCTCTAGTTCATGTATTTCCTCTCCAGGACAAGGGGTGATTTTAACGCCATTGTGTTGCCGGATGCACATAAAAATACTAGCCTTACATTCGTAGGAGGACGAAAAAACGGGGCCGTAAAGTTGAATTACGTTTCTTGCTCTTTTTGCGTGGCGCAGGTGGCTTATAAAGCCACAGTTCTGGTTCCTGTTCTGGCGCG
This sequence comes from Dermacentor albipictus, assembly GCF_038994185.2. NCBI lineage: Eukaryota > Metazoa > Arthropoda > Arachnida > Ixodida > Ixodidae > Dermacentor > Dermacentor albipictus. Next base: position 35,183,039 of record NC_091827.1, on the reverse strand, counting down.
TTTTTAGTGACTGGTGGCATGTTGATCCAACTTATTTCACCGTATTTTTTAAGAATTACGCGTTATAAATTCTCCGTATATATTAGCACACTAACTTTCTGCATCTTTTGCGTTCCAAGCTTAACTCAGACGCCTATTTGTTGTCCTACGTGCACTAGAAGGCCTGCAATTATATAATCTTACAAGATGACAATGGCCAGAAACTCAGTCCCCACGAACCGCAAATCAACCTGAAGTCGCCAAAAAAGACCTCGTCTTCAAAAAGAAAAAGAAGAAGCGCGTAAAATGAGCGAGACTGAAACACCGGCCGACGTGCTATGCAGTGAAGGCGAAGCAAAGAGATGCTCCGCGCAACCTTGTGATTGTGCAGTTCAAAAATTTTTTTCTCGCTTAAAACAAAATTTAATCTTTTGAATCTCTGTACATAGATAGACAGCAAAGCAGACTATTCGATGCCGACTATGCCATATTTTTACTTGGAACGCTACATTGCGAAAATGAAGCCACAAATTGAGTCAGAACGTAATTTTTTTCATATTTACCATGACATTAAGCAAAAGCTTAGGCTTTATTTCTTATACGAATATTTTTATCATCTAGTATACACACATACCAAGCCCCTATTGTCAATATATTCCTCGTGGAAACGTTACTTTCTTTTATAAAAATATTTAAAAAGGGGCAATTGTCGACTTTTCCTTACGGCTAAAAATTATGTAAATTAAAACAAAAAGTAATAAACGACAATAGTCACGAAAGAGCACCGTCTGGCGACTATTTCAAAAAATATTCGCAGTAACAGGTCAAAGCAATAACTTTGTAGAAATTTTTCTACCTGGCACAGTTTCACTTGTGTGCGCAATCTTCAAAGCGTCCTCAGGGCATTAGAAATTTCTTTTTCAAGAAAAATCGCTTGAATAATTACTTCGCACTTTGAGGTAATACAGCATGATTTTTTTCAGCAGAATCGCAGATGGTCGATAAAACACCGAGTACACTTGAGATGGAATGACCCATATATATATATATATATATATATATATATATATATATATATATATATATATATATATATATATATATCACTACGACCTCCTTAGATTAGTCAAAATTAGCGAACAGCAGCGACTCCACGACCACCGCAGCTCCCCCACCGCACCGCGGCTGACAAAAGTTTCCTCGGTCTCTCCTGGCGCAAGCGCTACGTAGCGGACCAGCGAGGAGCGATGCGTGTTCCGCCCGCTGTCCCCCTACCGCGCCAGTTGCGAAACGGCCTCCAAGAAGGACGCTGCGAAACTCGACGGCGTCGCAACGGGCAACGCGAAAAGCGCGGCCCGCGCCCTGATCGCGGCGTCGTCCTCTCTCCCTCTCTCTCTCTCTCCTCCTTTCTCTAACACCCTTGCCCTCGCAATCTCGCCTCGCGCAGACGTAAACAAGGCACGGTCGAAGCTCCCTTCGCTATCGCGCCGTGCTTGCACGGCGATTTTTCAAACTGCTTTTTCAAACTGATTTTTCAAACTAACACGTGGGAATGTTAATGGATTTTTTTCTGCTATCCTTTCGTGTACGCTGTCCTGTCTCCCTGTCCTTTCGTTCACCTACACTCCCCCCCCCCCCCCTACATAGTAGTAGCAGTAGTAGGAGCAATAAGAGTAGGAATAGGAATAGGAATAGGAGTGGTACCGGTAGCAGCAGCAGCAGTAGTGGCAGAAGTAGTTTGAAACTTCGTTAAATCCTTATAAGGGGTAACGCGTCGAGTGGAGGAAACTGAGCTTGCTTCTCCATTCGTCGGCTAGTAGGCTTATCAGTGCAGAAGTCCAGCAGCAGTCGCCACCAAATGCTGACAGCCGTTCATGTGTGGAGATACAAGGCGGTCAGAAGTGACACACCCACGCATGCACGCACGCACGCACACACGCACACACGCACACACACGCACGCACACACCCACACGCACACCCACACCCACACCCACACACACACACACACACACACACACACACACACACACACACACACACACACACACACACGGCAGAGTAGGCAAACAGAGGGACTAAATTTTTGTTAATCACGACCATATTAAGTCAGTAGGGTATGAAGTCAAAGAAAGCATAGGAGTAAATGGCTAGTCGCCAATGAGCTTGATCCTCGCTGGCGACAAGTTATCTTTTCGTCCACTTTCATTTCGCCTTTTCTTCATTATTTTCAACGTTTCAATTTCCATCACAGCTAACAGCCACTAGAGAGAGAGAGAGAGAGAGAGAGGGCTATTTATTAGAAAAACAGAATTTTGCCGGCGCATATATAACCGCTGGCATGCTACTCTGTATAGGGATGGGGAATGGGGTTAGAAGATTCCAGAGGAGAGTGGGAGAGAAAGAGCATAAAAATAAATATGAAATGTCCGAGTGGACTTGATACTGATATTTACAGCTGACATGGCGGGTAAACTTAGGCTTTTGTAGATGAAGTGTGCAATCTTTAAAGCTTTCCTAATAGACCAATTTCTGACAGGTATTTCAACAATAAATCCAAAACCCGTCGCTGTCTTGAAAAGGCCGGGCATTGGACCTAAGATGGTCGGTAACGTTAACGGTTCGTGGCAAATCATGTCCATTTGCTGCTCAAAAAATTGTGTCTCGTCGCGGTACGCGGGGCATTCTAGTAATATGTGCTCCACAGTCATTAAGTTGCGGCAGTTATCACAGTATGGATTAGTCGTAAACCATATGCGGTACATATAATTGTTCGTGTATGCCACGTTCAGTCGAAGACAATGGTAGAATGTCTTAACTGCCACTACGCTTTCCTTGGCTTAGGAAATATATATATATCTATATGCAGGGTCCGGACTCTCCCAACCATAGGAAAATTATGGGCGAACATCAGAGCACCCTGAGTAATTTATTGCAGTACACGTCTTTAACGAAGCTGTTCCAGTTACGTTTTCGGTACCTCCGAGGCGGATGCGTCATGGCGTTATGATATACTGGCTATCAGTTTTTTGCCACTGATCTATCAGTGGCCTTACAGTCACTCCGGCTTCCACACGCAAGCTTGCCTAGAAGAAACACGCTGCACACTTTTTAAAAATTATTACCGGGCAAGATCATTCATAAACGTTTTCACCAATCGTGGAGGGCTAATTGCAGAAATGGACTAGAAACAGTTTGGAATCGCTTTACGTTATAAGCCCTCATATTCGCCTTATATCCCCTTCCTTTTTTTTTCTATCGTCTACTTCTACGTTTCTGCAACCTCCGCTTCCTCAGGAGTAAGCAGCCGTTGTGCACCTTCGGATGACAGTTGAAAAAGTGCTCATTGTTTTCTTTTTCTCTCTCAAGTGTTTTTCAAAGGAAAGAATGATATTATCACTAATTGTACCCTTGCAGTTACTATCACAAACTGAGAATAGTTGCACCGACAATATCATAGGCCTTTAAACATTTAAGTTCCGTGGAAGAGCCTTACTGGTGTACAGTTATTTTTTATTGCAATTATTGTCAAGGACGACTATGTCTCGACTGCATGTGTAGGCGCTTTTTAGGTACCTGTAACGGGCTGGGCTAGTCCAAACCATTTTGACGTTCTGGCGAGTTCCTGCTTTGGACCCAGGGGGGCCTACATGCTCCGTTCGTCTAGGTCAGTCCAGTAGAGATTTTAGAAATATCGGCTGCCAGTTGCGGGTCACCTGTCTTTAGAAATAGTTCATGTTGTTTTAGACAGCATCGAAGCAAAGAACGATGCATGTTACCTTCTTGCTGTACAAACACGATGACGGCTGAACATCCTGTTTAGTAACTAAAGCGAAAGTTTGCTTGTGTATAAATAAAAATGTGTTCACACACTTTCGTGCGCGTTTAGATGGAGAAAGGTTCTATATTTTATAAGGTTTCGCATAAGTAAAGGCTTGAAATGCGTTTTATTTGTAGTTTTTTTATAATTTCTTCATTTTGGCAGCGTGGAATCGGGTTTAGTTCATTGTTTAAAATGGGCTACATCGCATCGTGAAGAAGCCAAAGGCTCAACCTGTCAAGTTTCGAAAACTTTTTCACTGTCGAAACGAACTTCCTGAGAAAAAGATAGGTTGAAATCGATGATGTCACACTGGTCTGACCGGAACTGTAGTATAACCGCGAAAAGAAAAAAAGAGGAAGGAAGTTTAGCATGCACTTTGCCCAGTCATACTCAAAATTTATTTCTGCAAAATGTACGAAATTGGCAAAGCGACTGTTTCTCGAAGACAGTTTCAGCGGGCGTGTTAGGCCTAAAGTTAGGCCTGACCTAAGCGCCAGGGCGCGGCATGGACGAAAATATGTGCGGTATACAAGGTCGATCTAAATAGGTCGCGAAGCTTCGGGCGAAAAGCGGTTCAGTACAGATTGTCACCGACATCAGCATGGGGGGTTATGGGAGCAGCAATTGAAGCGCGACTATGTATGGAGGGAACAAACATTGGGAAAGAAAAACGCGTTTTTTAATTCAAACGAGACGCACTTAGATTCATTCAACGAAAATAAAATTCCTAGTCAATACTATATATTCGTGATGAGTTAAGAAAATACGTTTAATTTTATTATTAATAAATGCATTTCTTTTCAGCGCCCATCACTACAGGGCGCGTTGACGCCACTATCACTCGCAGTGTAATGCACGTCTTGAAATGGACAGAAAGGCGCACTCGTATCACCTGTTGAAATACACCCCCCTCACAATTTGTGCTTTCTTGCTTGTCGAAGTTTGTCTGAATTTGGTGACGCGGGTAGCTTCACTGCTTCTTAATCTGTTCAGTCAAAAGTAGTGAGTTACGACCGAGAGATAATTGTGTAGTTGTTTTCGTGCGACTGCGCTGGCCGACGGGCTTGGCATTTGACAATAGGATCACCACTCTACACCTAAAGTTTTCGTCGGCCTCCAAAGAAAGTATGCTCCATATGTTCTGTGCAGGGATGCGATTTCGACAACCGTACGGCTGGCCTTTTCCTGCATCGCTTTCCACGCTGAAAGCTCGAAACGCCCATCAAATCGAATGGCGGGGCATTTGAATATATAGCTCCAAAGGAAGAACAACAAAACCAATTTCGCGCCTTCGAAAACAAAATGACGTCACTTCTGCTTTTAACGGCCATGGCGTCACGTTATTTTTTTTTCCGCCGGAAGTGTTCCCGCCACATACAGATGGCGCTAAGCCCCATGAACCGGCGATGGACCGCCATGTTTTGAACGTATGGGCTCCTATGGAAGCTTCGCTACCAGGTATATTTACCTTGCGGTATACAGCTCGAGCATCAGATATTCAAAAAGTTTATCCTGTTCACACTGGCTATATGAGAGTCGCACGTTGCAGGGCCACCGTGAGGGAGGTGAGCATTCGTTAGCGTAAAAACTAACCGCGCAGATTTTAAATCACCGCACAAGCTGGTATTTGGTGCTGCGGTCTACCACTAACGTTCATCGACGTTGCGTTTGGAAGAAGCGTCGCACGCTGTCGCCACCAGCGCTGCTGGTGCTGTCCACTTCTTTAGTGTTCCGGTAGTCGGTAAACTGCAAGGCCTGATTCACACATCAGTCATCGTCCCCGTATTCTCATCGTCAGGGCATCGACGTCCGTCAGGAGAAAAGCGTTTAATTCTTTGCCGGTATATCTCGAAAAAGAAAACGGGACGCCATCGACGTTGGCCAATGCTCTTGGATAGATGAACGACTCCTTCGTACCGTTCATAATCCGTATGTACGAACAGACTAAAGAGAGTCTTTAGCTTCTTCGTCAAACGCACCACCGTTTGAGCACAGCACGCATACCCTCTCGTTGTATTAATCGCGTTGCTACCTCTTGTTGAACCAAACGCCGCCAGATGGCGCCACCAATACTCCCCATCTCGTCTGCGTCTCCGGTATGCAAGTTTACGCACAAGCCAAAACTCTGATCTCCGCTCTCTAGTGACGACGCGACAAGTAACCCGCGTGGCACCACCTGCCTCCAGTCGGCCGTCGGCCGCCGCAGCGAACGCGGCGCGTGTCGGCAGGAAGCGCAGGCCGGCCGGCAGGCAACCGGTTTGCCGTCCACCGGCGGCACCGCGGAAAGAAGGAACTCGTTCCGCTGCGGCGGTCGACCGACGACGACGACATGCTACTTCGCAAGCCGCGGCGAGGTCCGCATGCATGGCTAGCCGAGTCCGCGGTGCGGGCGCCCCCCCCCCCCTTTTTTTTTTTTGCTTCTACGGTCTCTCGAATCGCTTGGACGTGTCCGCATGTCGTCGGTGTCGGATCGTGCCGCGTTCGTTGCGCGATGTGTCGAACGCGACTTAACTGGTGGGTTCGTTCGTTGTGGACTCGGAGCTGCAGCGCAGCAGGCCATGCAGGCAGGGCATGGAAGAACACGCACACACACACACACGAAAACATGCACCATTCATTGGTGCTGGCTAACAATAATTACAACTTAGACAGCGCCCATGCTGTGTGTTTGTGCTCGCATTTTCACGCGGTTCCGCTATGAGTAGTTCGCTGTGAAGAGGTTGAGGAAGGAAAAACCACCGCGGCTGTTCGGTTTATGTCTGTGTACAGCTTAAAATTGATCACCTACCAAAGGACATCAAATGAAAAAGGTGACAACGAAGGTAATATCAATAGTCATAAGTATGCAACCATTGGGAGTCAGTCAACTTCCCATAAGTGCTGTCCGAGCAGCTACGCAAATTCTGGCAAGGTGTCGCGGTCTTTAATCGCTGGTCCGAACATATACAGCTCAGTTCAAGCTTATAATTCAGCGTCCCTGGCTTTTGTTCCTGTGTTTCTTCAGCTGACGATGCCGGGACGCAGAAACTCTCGTTAGTATAAGCTTAGGACTTGATGGCAAATCATGCTTACAGTGCCCATACGTTCTTCCAGAATCTCATTAGACAGGTTTAGCATAACGCATACACGTAGCAGTAAACGCAAGTAGTTAGCGTTAGGTGCTCCGCACTTCGCATGCGTCACGCGTAGATGGTGCTGGATCTCTTACGAAGGTACGTTATTACGAAGTACGTTATAGAGCGTGCACCCAGCTGAACCTTACGTACGGCAACATGGCAGCGCCCGCCCAAGCGAGAGCCACTGGAGCATCTTCTACGTCACTGCCCGGCCTTCGGGACCGAGAGGGAGGCTCTGTACGCCTCCTACCGCCGATGTGGCTTGCCATCCACCAGCCCTGCAGTGCCTACTCTTCCCCAATGCTCACACTTCCACCACCAAGCGTGCATTTTCGGCATTGATGGAATTCTGTGAAGCAACACACCTCAGAGCGCGGCTGTAGGCCCCGCAAACGCTTCGCTACATTGTCGTTCTTTTTTTTTGCTTGCTATTCCGGTCTCTCTCGTTTTTACTTCCGGTCACTATCTCCATCTTTTTCTTAAGCGTCCTCCAATTTTTGTTTAGATTTGCGTCACATGAAGCTTCGAGAAGATCGTATACCGGTTACAAATGTGCGTTGTCTTCGAGATACGTTCTCGATTATAGCGGCGCATTAGTCGTAACGAGAGAAGTCGCTCACGTTTGCTCATGCTTGCTCTGTAGCCGCGTCGAGATGTCGCCAAAACCTGTACTATAGTTTTTCCTGTCTAGATGGCGCCGTGTATACGTTTGCGTTAGCGTTTTGCTCCTTTCCGCCGCCCCCCACCCCCCCCCCCCTTCTAAAAAAAACTATACTTTGCGCCCCACAGAGCAGTCTTTCTTATCGTTGGCGTTGTGTCGCACGCTAACGCTAACGCAAGCGTTTTACGTTAGACTAAAATTGTATATTGACGTAGAGAGAGAGAGGGAGGGAGAGGGAGTGAACACTTTGTGTTCATTGTAGGAAGGTAATTGAATATCTTCAGTCTAGGGTCTCGCAGGCGACGTAGTTTAGCGCTGCGCTGATATTGTCCGTCAGGTATACCTTTGGTCTTGTAGGCTGCAGAAGCTTTATGTGGGCGAGTTGGTTTGATATACTTGAAAAAAAAACAGCGCTACAATGACGCGTACTAAAAGAAGAACAGGTACCCAGCGCCTGTCCGTCGTACATGTTCTTCTTGTATAGTCCGCGTCTTTGTAGCGCTGTTTTTCTTCAACTTGTAGGCTGATTGCTTGATTCAGCCATTCGGTGGTCGGGTTGCGGTATATGGTAGTACATTTCGAAACTGGGGAGCAAGCTATTGAGTATTTTTGTGTGTTTTGTTGGTGTTGTGTGTGTGTGCGTATGTGCCGATCGTATCGTTTGGTTCATCATCGCCTGCATGCACGTAGAGAAGCGTGTTAGGCATACCGCTGGGCCAACATCTCCATACAGTTTTCATTAGCGAGCCTCTCTCACTCTCTCTCGTACCTGGTAACAGCCTCCTAATTTTTATGAGTATGCGTGGCTTTGCGCACACTCACCGAACGCCTATACAATGACTTACGCCGAAAGAAGATAAACTGCCTACTGAGGCCTGTCGCGCGCTTTGCAAGTATTGCTGCACAAAGCCCACGTACACTACCGGTATGCTGAACTTACGCCGTATGTAGTTGCACACTGTCTTTCGAATAACGCGGTGCAAACGCTACCGCCGATACGAACGGTTTTCCCAACATGCAACACGGCAACTGCGTGTCACTTAACCGGCACTTATTTGCTGCAGGGAGTGTGCCAGTTGAGTACGCAGCCCTCCAACGAAAGCATCGTGTGGGCAAGGGACCAACCACCTCCGAGGAGTAGATCCACCCCTCAGCGGAGGCTGACAGCTTCCCGCCACTGCTGTACCCTTCCGCATTCTCCGCACATTGCGATTGTGGGGGACAACATTACATCGATAGTTCGCCCAGCTCCTGATTCTTCAGCCCAAATTAACCTTAGCAGGCGTACGAGCCATCCATATTTTAATAAATTGTTATAAGTGATGTCATTGTTGCAATCGCTTGCCCATGCTCATTTCAAGAGCGTGTGATTGATTGCTTCGCATGTCGCTAATGATGTGTAGATGGTGTGGAATGTGTGTAAAACCCACCTTTTATGTAAAGCCCCCTCCGGGGGTCCTTAAGGACAACGAACTGAACTGAATAAAGCTTTAAAATCATCATCATGCACTCACTGGCCTCACAATTTAGCAACTGTAACGCATGCCCCAAACTTATTGATTAAAAAATCACGAGCCATTCCACTCCGTGAAGGAGGTTGGCCAGCGAAGCTGTTTAGCACAAGACACGGAGGTGACACATAATTTTGAACAAAGGTATGAACTCATCTATTGTTTTGATGGGTAGTCGTCGTGACGAAAGGTACGCACACTCATACACTGTCTTGATCGGTCGTCATCATTTCACTCGCAACTGCAATCGCATTCTTTGATATTGTCAAATCGATGCACGTACGCCGCTGAGTGCTCGGTTGGGCCGGATCGGTGTGGCATCGCAAGGGATGTGTCTGCAACATGGAACGCGTAGACCACTCCCTTTTTGGTACTGACACATCCACATTGAAATCACCGACAACGACAATAGGGGTAGTGTCATCGCAGCTAATTCACACAAAGTGAGTAGCCATGAACCTTACGGGACTACGAGTCATTGCATTTTTTGATTGCTTACGGAGGCATGAGCCATTGCTCACGGGGGTATGAGCCATTGATGACAGTTCTCGGCATGCTGTTCTGTATGTTTGAAGCTGAACATTTCGACAGAACTGCCTGTCTGCTTGGAAAATTGATTAGGCCTTTCAGACTCCAACCACATAAGTGAATTTTATTAGCCCGACATAGGCCTTCGAGCCATCCTTTAATAAATACACCTTGTCATCATCATCATTAGCCCGACGTTTCAGAACCTATTCGGCTCCTGCTACTGACTGCTACTGACTGCTACTGGAGACATGGCACATTCAGAATGCGGGAGGTAACATAAACCGCGGGAAGGGCAAGCTTCCTTCGGTGTATACCCATGGCCTTGGCGACATGACGAAAAGAAGAAAAGGGCGCCCAGCCAGGTAGACGCCCGCTCGAGGTCACCAACACCAAAACGTCTGCACTCACCCGTACTCCCCCCCCCCCCCCTTCCCCCGTCTCGCTTCCCGTCAACGGCCCTCTCGCGGGTCAAGCTCCCCCAGCACCGGTCATCCCAGCCGACCAGCACCACTGCAGCCATCTCACCCTTTTGCTTCCCCCCCCCTTCCCGCCTGTGAAGTGTCTCCCCACCTTCCTTACTCTCCCCTCCTTTTTTTTTTTTACAAAAGACCTTTAAAAGCTACACACCGCCACGCCCGAAGCATAACCCCTGAAGAAGGAGCCGAACAGGCTCCGAAACGTCGGGCTAATAAAATTCACTTATTTGGACCTATCTTCGTCAAAAGCGGCCTCGTCATCCTCGGCATGTTAGATTTAACAGGTTAGTATCGTGACGTCACGCGCGGTTGTTGTCAGTGGCGGTTGGTTGAAAAGGGAGAAACTTCAAAGAGAATGAGCGCTGTCGCCTGCCGTCGTAAGCGTGGTTCCTAAGCCCGACGGGACAAGAGAGGGAGAGTGGGAAGGCGGGGGAAGGAATAGAAGAGAAAGAAGCTTAGCGGGAAAGAAAGAATAAGAAGAGGAAAAGAAAGGCATGGGAGGGTGCTGGGGGAGCGAGAGGTTAGGAAGCATTCAGAGGTGTCGTTGGCGACATGTTTTTGCGGCTTTAGAAGAGCCGCTCAGCCGGTCAGTGCGCGAGCAACAAAAAAGACTCCAAAAGACATCAGTTGAAAGAATGACTTGACTAGCGTAGCAGCAGTGCGTCGGGCAGTCTTGAAGGAGTTAAGACGGCGACAAGGAGTCTGGGGAACAAGGCATGGGGTAGCTGGAAGGCAGCGGCTTGGTCTTTCAAGGGACGTTAGCCTCAGAAGCTCAAGTTAGGCGTCGTCACGGCGGTATGCAGAAGTGGCGACACCCTGTGTCGCTGAGGCACCGAAAAGAAAAGGTATTCTGGCGTCTGAGACTTTGGAAAGTGTTGGAGGATGTTTTAAAAAATAAAATAAAATATAGGAAAAAAACAATAGGGGGAACCGAAACCGGAATAACAAATAAGAGGGTGACATGACTAAAAGCGGGCTGGGGTAGGTGTATGCGGGAAAATGGGTCGTACAACTGTTATATGCGTAAAACATGAAAGATTCTATTAAATTGAGTAGTAGGTCGGGAAAAATTGGAAATGGAGGATGTGGTGAGGCTAAGGGAATTAAGGTTAGCTGGTGGCACAATGTATTTTTTGTGCCTTGTTAGATGATGTGCCACGAGCTCAACTTACTGCATCACAAATGCTTTCCCAAGTAACATGGTACATTCAAAATGCCTTTAGTGATCACTGCTCTAATTCTCTTAATCTGGCCCTTGTTTCTCAAAATACTCGTTAGTACTTATTGAAACGTATTATGAGATGATGCTGGATCTGAGACGTTTACATTAAGAAACAGGTACCCGTATTCACAAAACGTTCTTACGCTAAAAAGCGTTCGTGCGAGCCAATAGTGACGTAGGACATATCATTAGCAAAGGCGATGAGCCAATAAAATAACAGCACTTACGAACGAAAAGCTTTATGAATTCGGCCCCAACTTCGTGTGGGCACTAATAAAGGGTTTCAGTAGTGCTCGTCTATGGTTTTAGAATCTCATAATAAATTGTGTCGTGAAAGTGCTTTCAAAATGGTGGATACCAGGCGGCTACTTTCTTGAAGTATGTATGTATGTATGTATGTATGTATGTATGTATGTATGTATGTATATATGTATGTATGTATGTATGTATGTATGTATGTATGTATGTACGTATGTATGTATGTATGTATGTATGTATGTATGTATGTATGTATGTATGTATGTATGTATGTATGTATGTATGTATGTATGTATGTATGTATGTATGTATTGAAAAAACAACACACACGTGCCTTGCAGGCAAGTTTGACATGTGCCCGTTTGACATATCGACCATTGGCGTACATGCGGTAAGCGAACTTCAGTTTAGGTTTCCCGTAACTTTCATAGAATTACATTGCCTTCGCATTGACCAGCACTGTTCTTTTATTAGATTACTGTGAGGAATATGATAGTGCAGCAATGGCGACAGGATGGGAACTCGCAACTACTTCGTCACCATTTCACCGTTCCCGCTGTTACCACACCAAAATCCAGTTTTCCACTTTGCTTCCACTGTATATTAGCAGCGAATCCAGTGGATCTCCTACAGTGCGTCGTAGATGCCTCCTGTGAAGCCTCACGCGATAATTTTCTCCGCGAGACATTTTCAGAAGAGAACGAGCATGCGCAGTACAAGCAGCGCCCAATTTCATTTTTGTTCCGTGGAACATTGGGCAAGTTGAGGATGCGGTTTCTCTCAATATCTGTCTTTTTTCAGAGGCCGTGTCACCCACAACAGTTGTGGAACGTACAACTAGAACGCAGCTGCCAGCACGCAGGCCAAGCTTGGCGTGGTGGAGCCCAACGCCCAGCTGCCGTGTTCCACATTGCGTCCATCGAGCGCTCAGCGTTTCTTTATTTTTTTTTTTTCGATCGCGTTCGTTGCTCGTTAGTTTTCAGTTTTGCGAATTTAGCCGTGCGTTGGGCGAATTCTCGGGCTAGTATTACCGAGCGTGACCTCCGAGACCTTCAACACGCATGAACGCGTCCGGATCTCGGAGGCCCTGTTTTAACGTCAGAGTTTCACAGAGGGCATTATGGCGACAGCGCTTGCGTATCACGCTGTCGTGTGGCTGTTGAGCCAGCGAGGAAAGGATAGGCGATGCATGCGTTTTACTAGACTTTTCTTTCTCGAGGTTCGAATGAGCTTGTAGATTTTTATATAAACGCTTGTGAAGCTTTTCTATAGATGAATGTTTGTATCGAAATGTTTGTATAATTCATCCTGTACCACTATTTGAAGGTTCCCGGTAGATTTCAAACAAAACAACATTCCTGTGGGACATTGAAAGAATTGTCTTTTTACATAACAAATAACACATTGAATTATCTGAACACATACTGGAAAGATTCGTGATCTATAGTTACACACCGAAAGTTGCCCTTTAAACCAATTACTAAAGAATGTGGAGCATTTAATTACTCAAAGCAAACGTTGCGAGGCTAGAACACTAGACAACGGAACCACAAAACACTTGAAAGAACCCGCCAGGACACCCGGCGTTGAAATGAAGAGGTCGAGGGTTCGATTCTGTCCGCAGCGGCTTCGTTCCGATGGGGGCGGAATGCGGAAACGCTCGTGCACCGTGTATTAGGTGAACGTTAGAAAACCACAACCCAAGGTACTAACCACTATACGATCACGGCCCTCAAGCCATTATCCCTCAAGAGAAAGGTATATAATAGCTGTGTCTTACCAGTACTCAGTATACGGGGCAAAAACCTGGAGGCTTACTAAAAGGGTTCTACTCAAATTGAGGACGACGCAACGAGCTATGGAAAGAAGAATGATGGGTGTAACGTTAAGGGATAAGAAAAGAGCAGATTGGGTGAGGGAACAAACGCGAGTTAAGGACATCTTAGTTGAAATCAAGAAAAAGAAATGGGCATGGGCAGGACATATAATGAGGAGGGAGGATAACCGATGGTCAATAAGGGTTACGGACTGGATCCCAAGGGAAGGGAAGCGTAGCAGGGGGCGGCAGAAAGTTAGGTGGGCGGATGAGATTAAGAAGTTTGCAGGGACGGCATGGCCACAATTAGTACATGACCGGGGTTGTTGGAGAAGTATGGGAGAGGCCTTTGCCCTGCAGTGGGCGTAACCAGGCTGATGATGATGATGATGATGAGAAAACCACAGGTGTTGGAAATTAATCTGGGGCCCCCCACTGTGACGTTCCTCATAACAAATCATGGCCTCAGCAAAAAAAGAAAGAAACACATTTTAATTTAACCCTAGAAGAGGGTGCATATGTGCATATTGTTGTGCATATTATTCATTCGCATAAAGCGTATGAATAATCTAACTCTATCTGGAGAACTTACCTGGCCCAGAAGACAGAAAAAGTAAGAGGTACAACCTTACATATTAGCGAGCACAATCGTCGGTCGTCGTCGAACTCGCACCGGTCGACTCGCTCATATTTATGGTTCACCAGTCATGGTACGACATTCAAGAGAAGTCGGCGTTGCTCGCGTCTGTCATAACGTATAACGTATACTGATTCCTTGGGCTCGACCGTATGCCACTGTTATCATCCACCGTCCACCGCCGACCTTCCCATTGATAACGCGGGCGCAGCGCCGCTCTCACATGCATGCGATCTGAGCGCTGATACGCCATGTTCGGGTACTAGCACGGCGAGACGATCCATCCATGACGTCACGTGAAAAGTATCTATAGTCAGTGAACTTTCTGTTTATTTCGCACCAAGTAGAGCCGGTTTCAAGAAATTCAGTAGCCGATATCTTTTTTTCTCTAATTAATGACGCCGGTGGAAGGTCACGTGGGTTTCGTTTTCGGATATCCTCATGGTGCATTCCGAGTGTCTAAGCGTCAGTCTCGGTACTGAGAGCACACGGCACCACCACTGCTGACACCAACCATTTGGGTTTCGTTTCAAGAGAAATAAGACACAATTTCAGCCACGCTTTTCCACCTTACGGAGAAGCACCCATGCTGCTCCGGCTCCAAGCCAGGATTCGAGGCCTGCAAACTAGTCTTCGCCAAGTAAACGCGCGACGCAAAGAAGTTATCGCGCACAAAGGATGACAGGTTAGCCACAGAATCAAGAACAAACAAACATGCGTCAAAATTAGGAAAAATGAACAGTAAGTATGAGGTGACAAAGTCAAACAAGGCGTCGGTCGTGCTGGCAAAGCATTACGCGAAGAAAGGCCACATCCTCGATTCGGACGCAGCAGCTATATCATCGCCGGATAAAACATCACTCTCGACGACATCGACGAGCCTCTCTGCCAACGCAGACACTATATGTCCCTTGTGATTCGTCCACGAGCGGAACTGATTCCCAGTGTTCTTTCCCATGCAGGAACAATGTCACATTTCTGTCACAGCTCCGCGAGTGGCTCCTCCTCAGTAGGGAGACTGCCAACACCACCGAGACTGCACCCGCGAAGTCGTCGATTACCTACTACTCCGCAGTCTCATACGCGCAAGCCTACAACAAGACAGCGTGTCACGGACCTGCACCCAACCTGTGTGAACCCGCAACACCCACGCTACGGTAAATCTTGATGACAACTTCGAAGCTCTGACTTTGGATTTCGCATTGGTAGGGGCTGGCGCGTACGCCGAGCCCCACTACCAAAAATTACATGCCCCACCTACCCCGCTTTGGGATAGTGGCGTGCTTCAGCCAACCGCAGTGCAATGGTAGGCCTCGGCACGGAGTCCCGGCCGTAATGATCACCGGAGAGCCCGACACCAGGTAAGTATGCAAAACAGCGTGACGGGCTGACATGCCATTTCAGGAAAGACAGCATGTGGTACAAGCGGATAAGTTTAGTTAGAGCCTACTTGAAACAGCTGCAAAGAAGCTAAAGCGTGTGAAATAGAATATCTGAATAGGAAAGCATCCTAGGCGTAATCCTGTATATAGAGAACATGGAACAGTTCCTTTTCAAGGACCACGCTGAGAAAAAACTATGCGCACCACACGTGAGCGACAAAAGGATCGAACGTGCCTTTGCACCGTAGCGTTGGTCACCAATGGCAATTGCGCTTCCTGAATCATGACTCAAAATGCATCAAACACGCGTCAAAATGTGAAAACTAACAATAAGTATGACGTGACAAAGTCAAATACGGCATTGAACGTGCTCGCAAAGCATCACATCAAGACAGGATACCTCCTCGATTGGGATGCAGCAACTATATCATCGCCGGAGAAACATCCCTCTGCGCGCTTGCTACTATAGAGTCATCGTGCACCTAGTCAACAGTACCATGTGATTACTCCGACAAGGGCTAATCTACCAGAAACCTAAACCCACGATCATTGTGCCGTATTTCCGGTATGCAAGCGAGCTTCGTGCATATTCGTTGCTGTTGTGAAAAAGGGGCCTATCAGGGGCCTCGAATCGTCAACATTTGTTTTTCTTTATTATAGTTCTTTATTTTGGTGAGTGTACGTTTGCACTATGTATCCTCCTTGTCAGATGGTATTCCTTCGAACTCTTGATTACTGGTTAGCACTGTGCAGCAGTACTTGCCTTTTGGGCAAAGGCTTTGGATCACCGTCATCCGGAAGTTTCTGTCATCCCGAAACTTCTCCTCACGGAAACGCAGCATCACTCCATATTACACCGTTACAATGCGTTGGGAAAGACACAAAGCTATGCACACTGCTGCTATTTGTCTCAAAAAACGCGATTCGCTAGGCGTTACGAATGCGTAATGTGTCCAAGTGGTACACGTTAAAAC
Organism: Dermacentor albipictus; assembly: GCF_038994185.2. Lineage (NCBI taxonomy): Eukaryota > Metazoa > Arthropoda > Arachnida > Ixodida > Ixodidae > Dermacentor > Dermacentor albipictus. The sequence goes on along the minus strand of NC_091827.1, from coordinate 35,166,654 downwards.
AAAATTTGGCAACATCTGCAGCCGCGTAAGTGAGTGAGTGAGTGATTGAGTGAGTGAGTGAGTGAGTGAGTGAGTGAGTGAGTGAGTGAGTGAGTGAGTGAGTGAGTGAGTGAGTGAGTGAGTGAGTGAGTGAGTGAGTGAGTGAGTGAGTGAGTGAGTGAGTGAGTGAGTGAGTGAGTGAGTGAGTGAGTGAGTGAGTGAGTGAGTGAGTGAGTGAGTTAAAGAACTTCATTCGCTCCAGAGAAGACGCAGGGGAGACCCCGCGCCACCGGGCTAGTCCCACGCAGGGACCACCAAGCCGAGCTTGTCACGCTGAATCCTTCCGCTTCCTGACAAAGCAGGCACTATTTATTACGTATTGGCCGGGCACCCAAGCACAACACGACACGCTTTCGTAATGCCACGTATCGACAGTATACACGTATTCGTCAGAAAGCGCAGACCCCGAAGCGGGTCATTGTGTAGCGAAGTTTAATTGATACCGACAGCAGCGCCCGACGAAAGACAAGCCAACTGAGGGCGAGAGTCTTACGGCAGTAACTTTTAAATTGTTTCATTAATAGGGGTGGCTAAATGTTTTTTAATATTCTCCGACCATTGCGATACTCCCTAATGCGAAATTTGAGCGCAGCTGTATACGTCTTATCATTTCGCGATATATTGGCTGGCGCGGACAATCTCTCTCGTGCGGCACTTTGCAAACGGGGCGAAGTGTGGCACGACTGCCTCGCTATTCGTGACGCGTGGGCGGGATTCACAGCAGCCGCCGCAGACAGATCGCCCGCTCATGCAGCGCTTTGTTTCCATACAGGCGGCGCGTGCTCCTCTGGCGCCATCTCGTAGCCATCATCGCCGCGGAGCCATTCGTTCGCGGCACCACGCTCCTCAAGCTTTCGTTTGTTCGTGCGCTCGGTTCGAGGACGAACGCCGATGCTTGTCGCAGGAACGCGTGTTTAAGAGCTGCACTCTTAACAAAGCGTTGTCACGCTGCCAGGAGGTGAGCTTCTCTGCCAACGCCGACAATATCTCCCTTTTGACCCGTCCGTGAACGATACTAGAGAGTTTTAGCTTGCGCGTTTTTACGGCCAGCGGAGCGGAGCGGACGAGCGCAGACGCCACTGCGCATGCGCACGTCGCTGGGCCGGCCAGCGTTTTTACGGAGCGCAGCTTACGCCCGCTGGGAAGCCCTCTCCAGCGGAGCGATAGGCAGCGCGCGAGCGTGCGTAAAAGCGCGCGGGCGTGTATGGGTATTTAAGATGGCAGCCGTCAACACAAGCGCCGGCGCTGCTGCGTTGTCGACGGCGACCGCTGCTCAGGCCCGTTTAGAAGTTTAACCAAATAACTAACTAAAAACACATAACCTACCTTTATTAAACAGTTTCAGCGCATTATTAGAAGGTTTAATTGATATTATTTTCACTCTAACTCGAATTGTGACCAATAGGTGGAGCAGCAGAGCAAGTGACTCTACTCCGCTCGAAAAGACGGGCGAATCCGCCCGGCTAAAACTATTTTCTCGCGCGCCTCTCCGCTGGTGTATCCGCTCGCCCGCTCCGCCCCGCTGGCCGTAAAAACGCTCAAGCTAAAACTCTCTACTGATTCCCTGTGTTCTCCCATGCAGGGACATTTTCGTCACAGTTCCGCGAGGTGCACCTCGACAGTAGAAAGCCTGCCAACACCACCAAAACTGCGCCCACGAGGCCATCGGCTACCTACGGATAGGCGCCGCGGACCTGGACCCAGCCTGTGTGAGCCGAAAACACCCACACTGCGGCTGACTGCGGTGCAGCTTGACAATCTAAATCTCTTACTTTGGATTCGCATTGGTAGGGGCTGGCGCGTACGCCGAGCCCCACTACCAAAAATTACATGCCCCACCTACCCCGCTTTGGGATAGTGGCGTGCTTCAGCCAACCGCAGTGCAATGGCAGGCCTCTGCACGGGGCCCCGGCCTCCAAGATCACCGGAAAGCCCGACACCAGGTAAGTATGCAAAACAGCGCGACGGGCTGACAGGCCGTTCCAGGAACGACAGCATGTGGGACAGGCGAACAAGCTTAATCAGAGCCTACTTGAAACAGCAGCAAGGAAGCTGAAGCTTGCAAAATAGAATATCTGAATAGGAAAGCATCCTAGGCGTAATCCTGTATATAGAGAACATGGAACAGTTCCTTTTCAAGTATTACGTTAAGAAAAAACTATGCGCACACATGTAAGCGACAAAAGAATCGAACATTCCATTGCACCGTAGTGTTGGTCACCACTGGCTATTGCGCTTGCTGAATCATGACTGAATCAAAAATAAACGACGAAAGTAGTATGATGTTGTGCTACAAGATCACCGGCAAGAAGGTTTCTGTGATCTTGTAGCTCGACAATACACTACCTTTGTCGTGACCGGTAATAGACGCGCGTGTACACTAAAATTGGTGCGTGATCACACCGCGCCCCGCGCAACCGTCGCAAAGGTATAAAAAATAATTTCTGACCTCATTGGCCACACTATACACAGCCCCGAAAACACCATCATCATTAAGCGTCTGTATCTTGTTAGAATCCGTTTAATTTCAAAGGAACTAGTTTTCATTGGCTCTTTCGCGATGGTCACGGGCTTTGCGGTGGTCAGACGCCCACTATTGTAGCTCTCTGAAACGTACGCGATACCGCGGGATAGTTTTGGGGCATCTGAGGGCTTACATCGGAGGTTCAGGTGTGTCAAAGACGCAGGGTGCGCAACTACCCCCAGACAAGTGGTTGTGCACTGCACTGTTATACAGACGACTACATTCCGTTCCCACGTCGTGTATGCAACGGTTTTCCACCACCTGCGCGCCTTCACAACCACCTGAGCTATCTTCAGCAGTGTGGCTGAGTGTAATGAGGAGAAAGAGATGCACTTAGGCTAACGTGCTTGCACGGAAATGCTAGTGAAGATGAAGAGGCAGAATCGAATGCTGACCGCCGTTCATGTGTCGCGTTACAGTGCGGTCAGAAGTGCCTTCTTTTTCTTGACACACACACACAATATATATATATATATATATATATATATATATATATATATATATATATATCTGGGTCGGGTCGGGCCCCAGCATCCTTCCCCAATCCCCAACCGCAGGAAAAATTAAACCTTTCCGCCTATGCGGTGAGATGTTCCATCCATGACGTCACACGAAAAGTATCTATAGTCAGTGAACGTTATGTTTATTTCGCACCAAGTATAGCAGGTTGCCAGCAATTCAGTAGCTGCGATTTTTTTTCTCTATTTAATGAAGCCGCTAAATGTTGACGTAGGTTTCGTTTTCGGATATTCTCATGGTGCGCTCCCAGTGTTACAGCATCAGTCTAGCTACTGAGAGAACACGGTCCCATCACTGCTGACACGGACCGTTTGGTTTTCGTTTCAAGTGAAATAAGACAGAATTTTAGCCATGCTTTTCGACCCTACGGTGAAGCAGCCATACTGTCCCGGCTGCATGCCAGCGTTCAATGCCTGCAAGCCAGTTCTCGCCAAATGTACGCGCGATGCAGATAACTTAGGGCGTACAAAGGATGACCGGTTAGCCACAGAATCAAGAAGAAACAAAAACGCGCCAAAATTAGGAAAAACAATACTAAGTATGACGTGACAAAGCCAAACGCGGCATCGAACGCTCTGGCAAAGCATTACGTGAAGACAGGCCACATCCTAGATTGGGACGCAGCAACTACGTCATCGCCGGAGAAACATCCCTCTACGCACTTACTGCTATAGAGTCATTCTAGATTCAGTCAACCGCACATGTGATTACCCGGGCACGTGCTACTGTACCAGATACCTATACACACGATCATTGCGCCGTAATTTCGCTATAGACGTCCGCACGCCGAGTTTCATCCTAAGACGCCAGCGCTCGTTTCTCCCCTGGCGGAACGATTTCACTTCCTACGGGTGTACGTTTCCGCCGTTTGCCTTCAAGGTCACGCCCGCGCACAGCTCGCGCTGCGCGCGATACGTCCCTTGTTTGCGATGGCGCCTCTTCGGATGACCGGAAATTATTATTGTGTCGTTAACTGTCACAATAGCAATGTAAACACGAAAGGGGTGATGCCACCAGTGAAATTCTGCCGATTGACAAGAAAATAGTACGAAAAACACACACGACAGGCATGGATTACTGCGGTGCGCCGAACAAAGTAAGCAAACAACTGGCAAACGAAGTGAACTCGTTCATTGATCATTCGTGAGTGTATGGCGGTTTTCAGATGCAATCCACATGAATTTCATGATTACTGGATATATAATCCTTTTGCGCGAATAAAAATTTTCAATTGTTTGACCAGCGCTTGTCCGGTCTATATTTTCGGGTTTCGTTGTGTGTGGGCTGCCCAAAAATGGAAACCACTTCTGTTGCACACGCTAGCAGTCGCCGCAGTTCACACGTGCCGAGAAATTGAATATGTGCACGATGCATTTAACATGACCGGAGTTTATTCCTGCATCACCCCTGTCCCGATCGACCGAGTTACTGGACGATACACGCCCGCCTCTTCGTCGCGCCGTCGCCTTGCTGAAGCAGAAATGCTTACTAATACCTTTAACTTCCGTCTCTTGACCACTGTTAAAGAATGGCCAAGCTATATACGCTGCTGGCTCTATTCTATAATGTAGGGGACGTACTAGATAAAGTTGTGTGCGCATGTCGTACTTGGGCTATGCGGCGATACATTTTGTTTATTTCCGCACGGTGTCGATGGGAGTTCGTTGCCGCCAACAGAGACAACTCGAATTTTTAGCAAACATTTCGTGGGAAACTGCAAAAATGACTTCAGCTAACACGCATCGTATGTGCAGACGATTGTTCCAGCGGCACATACGATTACCTGCTCCGAGCCACTTACAAGCCTAAGCAAACCCTTTCACCCCACTGCAGCCGTGAAAATAATCGTCAAGCGCGCCGATCTTGTTAAAGGCAAATAGAAGCGTGTACATCGTCCTTCGAATAAAACGTCCACACACAGGCACACGCCGCGCGCGGTACCGAAACGTGCCCAAACACGAGCAGTGCAAGAGGCAGTTAAGGCGGCATGAACGAGATATGAGAGAAATGTACAGCGTGGCCTCCGCGATCAGTTCCGGCGGCACGCCGCCGGTGCTGATCGCGGAGGCCACGTGTACAGCCGACTAGTTGAAGTTTACCCTTCATGCGGCGCTCTCAGGCCGGCGCGACAGCGCCGCTCGGCGGTGCCGTTCTTGTCTATACAAGCGAGCTCTGTGCACATTCGTTGTTATTGTGAAAAGGGGCCCGTAAGGCCTTCGGAACGTCAACATTAGCTCTTCCTTTATTACTTTTCTTTATTTTGGCGAGTGTTTGTTTCCACTATGTATCCCCCTCGTCAGGCGGTATTCCATCGAACTCTCGACTACAGGTTACCACTGTGTAGCAGTGCTACCCTCGTGGGCAAAGGCTTTAGGGGTGCGATCTTGTAAGCGTTCCAAAATAGAACGGAGGCGGTTCGTTCTTTACGTCACAAAATAGGCGGTATGTTCCATTGCGTTCGTCCGATAGCAAACGACACGGAATGATTGACAGCAGATATCACGTCACAATTGACGTCATGGCGTTCGGCACGGTTCAAATTGACAAATCGTATTTGGCTCGGTGGAACGAACCGCCTCCGTTCTATTTTGGAACGCGTACAAGATCGCACCCTAGATAGCCGTAATCCGTAAGTTTCTATCACCTACAGTTCTCCAGGGAGGATCGGTGGGCTGTGCTCTTGGGCAGCCCCGAACTCAACGACCAAACCCTAGCCGTCCAGAGTGCCCGCGATCGGGCCGTCAAAAGCTCGGCTTGGCGGCCCCTACGTGGGAATATAGCTAGGTGGCGTGGGGTCTCCCCTGCGTCTCCTCTGGATCTATTAAAGCTATTTCACTTACTCACTCACCGTCGTAGGCTACCTACTCCGGCGCCTCCACGCGCAAACCACGGACATACACCACGGACAACGCGCCCAACCTGTGTGATTCGAAGCGTGTGCGAGTCCACCGCACACTGCGGTGGACATTCAGGACAACTTAAAGCTCTGACTTTGGATTTGGCATTGGTAGGGGCTGGCGCGTACGCCGAACCCCACTACCAAAAATTACATGCCCCACCTATCCCGCTTTGAGATAGTGGCGTGCTTCAGCCAACCGCAGTGCAATGGTAGGCCTCGGCACGGGGTCCCGGCCGTAATGATCACCGGAGAGCCCGACACCAGGTAAGTATGCAAAGCAGCGTGACGGGCTGACAGGCCGTTCCAGGAACGACAGCATGTGGGACAAGCGGACAAGCTTAGTTAGAGCCTACTTGAAACAGCAGCAAAGAAGCTGAAGCTTACAAAATAAAATATTTGAACACGAAAGCATCCTAGGCGTAATCCTTTATATAGAGAACGTGGAATAGTTCCTTTTCAATGACCACGTTGAGAAAAACTGTGCGCACGCACGTAAGCGACAAAAGGATCGAACATGCCTTTGACCGTAGCATTGGTCAACACTGGCGATTGCGCTTGCTGAATCATGACTGAATCAAAAGTAAACGACGAAAGTAGTATATTGTTGAGTGAGCTACAAGATCACCGGCAAGGAGGTCTCTGTGATCATGTAGCTCAACAATACAGTACCTTTGTAGTGACCGGCCATAGATGCGAGTACGCCAAAATTCGTGCGTGATCGCACCGCGCCCCGCGAAACTGTCGCAGAAATTTAAAAAATTATTTTAGACTTCCTTGGTCACACTATACACAGCTGCGAAAACACCACCATCATTAAGAGTCTGCATTTTCTTACATTCCGCTTAATTTCACATAGTCTAGATTTTTTGGCTCTTTCGCGATGGTCACGGTCTTTACAATGGTCAGACGCCCACCATTATAGCTATTTGAGACGTACGTCCTACCGCTGGACAGTTTTGGGGCGTCTGAAGGCTTACATCAGGGGGTTCAGGTGTGTCAAAGACAGGAGGTGCGCAACTACCCCCAGAGAAGTGCTTGTGCACTGGATGGTTATGAGGACGACTACATTCCATTTCCACTTCTTGTATCCAACGGTTTTCCACCACCAGCAGGCCCTCACAACCGTAAGAGTTAGCGTCAGTGGTGTGGCCGACTGTAATGAGGAGAAAGGGACGCACGCGGGTTTGCTCGCACGGCGGGCGCTGGAGAACATGAGGAGGCAGAAGTAAACAGGCGTTCTGGCGGACGCCCGATTGTCTACTTCATTCTCATGTACAATATATATATATATATATATATATATATATATATATATATATATATATATATATATATATATATATATATATATATATATATATATATATATATATATATATATATATATATATATATATATATATATATATATATATATATATATATATATGTGTGTGTGTGTGCGTGTGTGTGCGTGTGTGTGTTATTACGTATTACCTGTTATTACGTATTGGCAGGCACACAAGCAGAACACGACGAGCATTCGTAATACCATATCTCGACAGCATGCATGTTTTATTCGTCAGAAAGCGCAGAATCCGAAGCGGGTCATTCTGTATAGCGAAGTTTAATTCATACCGACAGCAGCACCAGACGAAAGACAAGTGAACTAAGGGCGATCGTTTTACGTCAGTAACTTTTCCATTGTTTCATTATTAAGGGAGAGTCCATTTTTTAAAAAATTCATCGACCATTACGATATTCCCTAATGCGAAAGTTTGAGCGCAGCGGTATATGTCTTTTCATTTCGTGGTATATTGGCTGGCGCGGACAATATGTCTAGTGCGGCACATTGCAAACGGAGCGAAGTGTGGCACGCCTGCCTCGATAATAGTGACGCCTGGCCGGGATTCACAGCACCCGCCGCAGACAGACTTCCGCTTAAGCAGCGCTTTGTTTCCAAACAGACGACGCGCGCTACTCCGGCGCCATCTCGTAGCCATCGTCGCCGCAAAGCCCGTTGATCGCGGCACTACGCGTATCACGCTTTCGTTTGCTCGGTACGAGGAAGCACGCCGACGCTTGCTCAAACTAAGCCTTCCCACGCTGCCAGGAGGCGAGCTTCTTTGCCAACGCAGACACTTTCTCCCTGATTCTCCCTGAAACTGATTGCCTGTGTTTCCCATGCAGGGACAACGTCACATTTTCGCCACAGCTCCGCCACTGGCGCCTCCACTGCAGCCGCGACATCAGCGGGGGAAACTCCCCTGTTTTGGTGGCAGAGGTGATTGGTGCCATCTATGTGCAGGGCGAACCCGAAAATCCGTTTCCCTTGCATGGCCTCGTAGATCGTCGCGCACACGCGCGCCGATCCAGGTGGCCGAGCACTTCTCCCCTCAATTCCTCTCCCCTCGCCCTCCCTTATAACTCCCTCACCTTCGACTGTCTCCCCGCGCGCGCCGTGAACTCCTCCCCCCCCCCCTTCGCCCCGGCCTGGCGCCAGCTTAGCCCGTTGCATGGCGTTTCATGTTTCGTTATCTGCTGTTATCGAGAAGCGTGCGCTGCTGTGCGTTGACCGGCGTGGGTAGTTTGGTCAGTTTCGTGGTCCTCGGTAGCTGTGTGCTTGTGTTCCGCGATGTTTCACCCGTTTCACGACTCGTACCGCTCGTGCACCGTGCAGTGGTGCACAAATACCTCAAAAACAAGCCCTGTAAGTTTGTTCCGGGTGCCTAAAGACAACAGGTGAGCGCACAGACCCAAGGACACCAGAAGGCATATGTACACGAACACAGCCCTGTCCATGTGTGTGCTCCATGAACCTCCGGACGTCGCTGCGCCTTGATTGTGCTACACTTCCCTCTTGCCGGTAGAGAAAGCTGACAAATAGATGTTCCTCCTCATTGTCACCTGGTCTATGACTTGTGTTTTTCTGTGCCAAGTCTCATTCTGCAACTTCAATAACTTGTCCAGCTTTCCATACCGCCCTCAGTGCTTTTTCTGTGTGTCACGTTCTACAATCGTACTAACAGCTACGCCAATGCGCTGCGTAGCGCGCGCATTGCTTGCGAGCTGGCCCGCCGTAGCACACGCGCGCGCGCGAGCGATAGAAAAAAAAAAGGAACGTGCCGCGTACAGGTAAAAACAAAAAAAGTAAGCGATGCGCGCGGCATGGGGGAAAGAAAGCGGAGCGACTCGGCATAATAAAAACAAAAAGAAAAGAAATACTTTTGGAAGAGGAGAAGCCGCGCTGTTGCTGTTAGTGTTGCCTTGACAACGTAAACAATCGCGTGCGCCGCCATTTTGCTTCTGCGTCGCCCTGCGGTTAGGGCCGTAACTGAAGGGGAACTTGGCGCTAGCATCGAAAGAGCGTCTGCTCGAAAACAGCCAGTGGCAGCCATGCGAAGATTCAACCCGCTAGCGAGGTCGTCGGCCACGATCTCCGCGGGCAAGTCTACAGCCCGTTAGCGTGCTTCAGGTCTACACCAAACTTGTGTGAAGCCGGAACACCCACGCTACGGTGCAGCTGGATGACAATTTCGAAGCTCTGACTTTTGATTTCGCATAGGTAGGGGCTGGCGCGTACGCCGAGCCCCACTACCAAAAATTACATGCCCCACCTACCCCGCTTTGGGATAGTGGCGTGCTTCAGCCAACCGCAGTGCAATGGTAGGCCTCGGCACGGGGTCTCGGCCGCAATGATCACCGGAGAGCCCGACACCAGGTAAGTATGCAAAACAGCGTGACGGGCTGACAGGCCATTCCAGGAACGACAGCATGTGGGACAAGGGTAGAAGTTTAGTTAAAGCTTATTTTAAAGTGCAGCAAAGAAGCTGAAGCTTGCAAAATAGAATATTTGAACACGAAAGCATCCTAGGCGTAATCCTGTATATAAAGAACGCGGAATAGTTCCTTTTCAAGGACCACGTCGAGAAAAAACTATGCGCACACACGTAGGCGACAAAAGGATCGAACATGTCTTTGCACCGTAGCGTTGGTCACCACTGGCGATTGCGCTTGCTGAATCATGACTGAATCAAAAGTAAACGACGAAAGTAGGATATTGTTGAGCTACAAGATCCCCGGCAAGGAGGTTTCTGTGATCTCGTAGCTCAGCAATACACTAGCCTTTGTCCTGACCGGCCGTAGACGCGCGTACACTAAAATTCGTGCGTGATCGCACCGCGCCCCGCGAAACTGTCGCAGAGGCTTAAAAAATTATTTTAGACTTACTTGGTCACACTATACAGAGCTGCGAAAACACCAGCATCATTAAGGGTCTGTATATTCTTACACTCCGTTTAATATCAAAGAGATTAGATTTATTGGCTCTTTAGCCATGGTCACGGTCTTTACGGTGGTCAGGCGCCCACTGTTGTAGCCCTTTGAGACCTACGTGCTGCTGCGGGACAGTTTTGGCGCGTCTGAAGGTTTCCATCGGGGGCTTCAGGTGTGCCAAAGGCGCGGGGTGCGCAACACCCCTTAGAGAAGTGGTTGCGCACCGGACTGTTATCAGGACGACCACTTCCACTCCCGCGTCGTGTATGCAACAGTTTTCCACCGCCAGCGCGCCCTCACAACCACCTGAGCTATCTTCAGCAGTGTCGCCGAGTGTAAGGAGGAGAAAAAGATGCACTCAGGCTAGGGCGCTCGCACGGCGGGAGATAGAGCAGATGAAGAGGCAGGAGTAAGCAGGCGTTCTGGCGGACGCCCAGTTGTCTACTTCAATCTCATGTACTATATATATATATATATATATATATATATATATATATATATATATATATATATATATATATATATATATATATATATACTTGTGTGGCCCAATCGCCAACTTCAGGAAAAATGAGAGCTTTCCGCCTCTGTGTTGAGATGTTCCATCCATGCATGACGTCACGCGAACAGTATCTACAGTCAGTGAACGTTCTGTTCATTTGGCACCAAGTATAGCCGGTTGCAAGTAATTCAGGTGCTGAGATTTTTTTGTCTCTATTTAATGATGCCGCTGGAAGGTGACGTGGGTTTCGTTTTCCGGCATCCTCATGGCGTACTGCGACAGTTTGAGCGTCAGTTTCGGTACTGGGAGAACACGGTCCCATCACTGCTGCCACCGACTGTTTTTGTTTCGTTTGAAGCGAAATAAGACACAATTGTAGGCACGCTTCTCGACCTTACGGAAAAGCACCCATACTGTCACGGCTGCATGCCAGCTTTCAACGTCTGTAAACCAGCTTTAAAGAATGCATCACCAACTTGCCCAGCACCAAGTTTTATTGAAGTAAACCAGTTCTCGCCAAATACACGCGCGATAAGGAGAACTAAGCGCGCACAAAGGATGACCGGTTAGCCACAGAATCAAGAAACAAACTCGCGCCAAAATTAGAAAAGATAACGATAGATATGAAGTGACAAAGTCAAACATCTCTTTGAACACGTTGGGCGAGCATCCCGTCAAGACAGGTCATATCCTCGATTCGGATGCAGCAGCTATATCATCACCGGAGAAACATTTCTTCACGCAGCTGCTACTATTGAATCATTCTACATCAAGTCAACCGCACATGTGATTACCCGAACACGTCTCAATGCACCAGGTACCTAAACCCACGATAATTGCGCAATCTTTCCGGTATACAAGCAAACACTGTGCATATTCCTTAATGTGAACAAGGGGCCCTCGATACATGAACATTTGCGCTTCTTTATTGCTTTTCTTTTTTTGGGGGGCCAATGTTCGTTTCCACTATGTATCCTCCTCGTCAGACGGCATTCCATCGAACTCTCGACTGCAGGTGAGCACTGTGTGGCAGTGCTTTGGATAACCGTCATCTGTAAGTCTCTGCCAGCTAAACTTCGCCTCACGGAAACACAGCATCAATCCATATTACACCGTTACAATGCGTTGGAAAAGACACAAAGCTACGTACAATGCTGCTATTTTTCTCAATAAACGCGATTCGCTAGGTGTCGCGAATGCGTAATGTGTCCAAGCCCCACACGACAAGACATGATTTTGCAGAATCGGCAGCTGCGTGAGTGAGTGAGTGAGTGAGTGAGTGAGTGAGTGAGTGAGTGAGTGAGTGAGTGAGTGAGTGAGTGAGTGAGTGAGTGAGTGAGTGAGTGAGTGAGTGAGTGAGTGAGTGAGTGAGTGAGTGAGTGAGTGAGTGAGTGAGTGAGTGAGTGAGTGAGTGAGTGAGTGAGTGAGTGAGTGAGTGAGTGAGTGAGTGAGTGAGTGAGTGAGTGAGTGAGTGAGGTAAAGAACTTTATTCGCTCCAGAGAAGGCCCAGGGGAGACGCCACGCCACCGGGCTAGTCCCACGCAGGGACCGCCTAGCCGAGCTTATCACGCTGCATCCTTCCGCTCCCTGACAAAGCAGGCACCTTTTATTACGTATTGGCCAGGCACACAAGCACAACACGACCCGCTTTCGTAATGCCACATCTCGACAGTATACATGTATTCGTCAGAAAGCGCAGACTCCGAAGCGGGCCATTCTGTAGCGAAGTTTAATAGATACCGACAGCAGCGCCAGACGAAAGACAAGCCAACTGAGGGCAAGCGTCTCACGGCAGTAACTTTTAAATTGTTTCATTATTAGGGGAGGCTAAATTTAAAAAAAAATTCACCGACCATTACCATACTCCCTAATGCGAAATTTGATCTCAGCTGTGTATAAGCGTTTTTATTTCGCGATATATTGGCTGGCACAGACAATCCGACTCGTGCGGCCCGCTGCAAACGGGGCGAATTCTGGCACGACTGCCTCGCTATTCGTGACGCGTGGGCGGGATTCACAGCAGCCGCCGCAGACAGATCGCCGTTCATGCAGCACTTTGTTTCCATACAGACGACGCGCGCTACTCTGGCGCCATCTCGCAGCTATCGTGGCCGCGGAGCCCGTCTTTCGCGCCACTACGCTTCTCACGCTTTCCTTTGCTCAGTTCAAGGAAGCAGGCCGACGCTTGCCGCAAGAACGGGTGCTCAAGAGCTGCGTTCAAGCTAGCTAAGCGTTGCCATGCTGCCAGGAGCCGAGCTTCTCTGCCAACGCCGACGCTCTCCCTTCCGACCCGTCGGGGAGCTAAACTTATTCCTTGCGTTCTCACATGCACGGACAATCTCACATTTTACAGCCTCAACAGTAGGAAGCCCGCCAACACCACCGAGACTTCACTCGCGAGGTCGTCGGCTGCCTATACTCCGCCTTATATACCACGTCACGGATCTGCACCAAACCTTTCTCACCCTAAAACACCCACACTGCGGCGGATACTCGTGAGAATGAAAAGCTCTGACTTTGGATTTGGCATTGGTAGGGGCTGGCGCGTACGCCGAGCCCCACTACCAAAAATTACATGCCCCACCTATCCCGCTTTGGGATAGTGGCGTGCTTCAGCCAACCGCAGTGCAATGGTTGGCCTCGGCACGGAGCCCCGGCCGCAATGATCACCGGAGAGCCCGACACCAGGTAAGTATGCAAAAGAGCGTGACGCGCTTACAGGCCGTTCCAGGAACGACAGCATGTGGGACAAGCGGACAAGTTTAGTTAGAGCCAACTTGAAACAGCAGCAAAAAAGCTGAAGCTTACAAAATAGAATATTTGAGCATGAAAGCATCCTGCACATAATCCTGTATATAGAGAACGCGGAATAGTTCCTTTTCAATGACCACGTTGAGAAAGAACTGTGCGCACGCACGTAAGCGACAAAAGGTATGTCTTTGACCGTAGCATTGGTCAACACTGGCGATGGCGCTTGCTGAATCACGACTGAATCAAAATTAAACGACAAAAGTATACTGTGTCTTGTTGAGCTACAAGGTCACCTGCACGAAATTTTAGTGATCGGCCATAGACGCGTGCACACACTTTCGCGCGTGATCGCACTCGGGGCTGCCACCGCGACCCGTGCAACCGTCCCAGAAGTGTAAAAAATCATTTTAAACCTACTTGATCGCGCTACATGCGGCCCCGAGAACCCCATCATCATTAAGGGTCCGTATTTGCTGACAACGCGCTTAATTTCAAAGCGGCAAGCTTTATTTTACCCTTTACACGATGGTCACAGTCCTTACGGTGGTCAGATGTCGACTATTATAGCTCAGTCAGACTTACGTGCTGCCGCGGAAGAGTTCTGGGGCGTGTGAAGCTTTATATCAGGGGTTCAGGGGCAAGTTCGGATCGCGTGCATTCCGCGTTGCCCTTGCGGAGTGCCGGGCTTAGTAGGGCGTTCAGTTAGCGAGTGAAAAACAGCAACGATTCTTACAAAAGAGAACCCGGAAGAGTGACGGCACAGTGAAGGCAAGTTTTGCTTTTGGGCAGCGCATATCTCAATGTACCGAAGCGTCAACGGTGGGTGTCTTCATAAAGAAGCGCCTGCCCAGGTAAAGTAGACCCATCCTAAATCCGTATTTTTGGTTGCTTGCTGAAGCCATTAAGACGTCTACAAATGAGCTTCACCAAGATATACGTGCACATCACCGGACAAGTTATACGCCTCAAATAGTCAGCTCACACTTTTTCCTAAGTTTGGCTTGGTCAAGCCTTGAGTAGCCAATGGCAAGCTGTGCCGTAGACATCTTATGATTAAGGTTCTATTATGTATTCGCAAGAGCCACCTTCAGTTGAACTCGTTCTTTTGTACTGTTAAGGGAGGCTGCTTCACAGCACAAAAATGGGCTCCAATCAACGCTGTGAAAGGGGATGGACAGCAAAGCTGTAAACGACAACGAGTACCCAGTGGGACGTAGGTTGATATCATTCGCGTGGTGACATTCACATGTATTTTACGTAATTATTAGTCTAAGACGTTTGGACGGTCTGCGACTTGGCTTCCGCCGCTACTTCGTGCACCTACAAAGAGTCTACCAGAGTAAAGAGAAACTTGGCCCGCGTCTTATGTACGCTGCTCATCAGGAGTCCTCATTATACGTGGTCTTGCCATAGAACTGTCACAACACAAATCAGTTGCTAGACGGGTCCTTCTTTTACGTACGAAGTAGTAGTTCCGCCACTGGCTGCTTCGTATGCTAACCCTTCAGGAGAAGTCTTTCATTAATGGCGTATGAGATACACGTAAATTATAAGTCTCAGTATTACATCTCTTTCAAGTAGGAAATGTTAACGACTCGTGAAAGAAAGGTACTCTCCAGATAATTTGCGACATTTATTAGGGATGGAAACATCGCCACTTGAATGCAGAGGTCATCGATATATGTAATTCGCTCAGCAACTGAAATGAAACCGAGCCGAATTCACTCGAAATCAGAATCAATAGCAGTCATGCGCAGCAGCGTTTATACTCAAAACTTACAGTAAACAAAAAGAAAAAGGAAGAGAGCCTTTAATTTCACTCGACAGGCCGAGCAGCATTAGTAATAGCGAAGTATAAGGCAATTTTTCGAAGTAAGAAAATTTTTCGAGGTCATACTAAGTTTCTTTAAGTGTAACTGTTATTAAAAGTTATATATATATATATATATATATATATATATATATATATATATATATATATATATATATATATATATATATATATATATATATATATATATATATATATATATATATATATATATATATATATCATGAGAAGCCAACAAACATTATGGAAATTAAAGTGGATGAAAAAACAACTTGCCGCAGCTGGGAACCGAACCCACAACCTTCGCATTTCGCGTGCGATGCTCTACCAATTGAGCTACCACGGCGCCGTTTCCCAATCCACTTTCTTTTGAGTGGTAGCGCTGGCTAACACTCCCAGGGTTCTACTAGTACACATAAATACCCAAGAAAGTGGATGTGCAAACGGCGCCGCGGTAGCTCAATTGGTAGAGCATCGCACGCGAAATGTGAAGGTTGTGGGTTCGGTTCCCACCTGCGGCAAGTTGTTTTTTCATCCACTTTAATTTCCATTAATTTAGGGTTTCTTCATTTCATTTATTCAGCACAAGTAATTTCCCCTATGTTGTCCTTGGTGTCAGTGTTTGTTGGCTTCTCATGATATTGCTAATAAAAATCGGGCCCGTCGGTTAGCCCCCGTTGTTCTCGTTTATTATATATATATATGTGTTGGGTTTGGGAAGCTGCTCGGGCCGTGCCCGCCCCCCCCCCCCCCCCCATATTTGCTAAAATCGAAACATTCAACCTATGCGGCGAAATGCTCCATCGGCGTCTCGTGAAAAGTATCTACAGTTAGTGAAGATTCCGTTGCTTCCGCACCCTGTATAGCCCGCTGCAAGAAATTCAGCTGCGGATAACCTTTTCTTTTTCTTTAATCATTAACGCCCCTGGACGGTGACGTGGCTTTCGTTTTCGGACAACTTCAAGGCGCACTCCAAGTGTTTCAGCCTCAGACTCGGTGCTTTGAGAACACAACACCATCACTGCTGACACACACCATTTGGGTTTCATTTCCCGCGAAATGAGAAGCAGTTTTATCCGTGCTGTTCGACCTTACGGAGAAGCACCCACAGTAGAGACCTTTAGCTTGTACGCTATTCCGGTAAACGGGGGCGGTTTGGGCGGATTACCGGATGGTCGGGGCGTAAACGTGAGCGCTGAAGCCGCCTGGTGTTGTAGAGCTCAAGCAGACAAACGCATAGCTAAAACTGCAGTAACTCACCATATCCTGCTTCGCCACTCGTGCAAATTTTTGGCAGCGGCGTAATTGCGAACACGATTACGCCACTGTCGAAAATTTACGCCAGCAGCTAAGCAGAATATAGTAATTAGCCCTGTCTTTGTGTGGCTGAGCTTTGCGCCACCAGCTGGTGCCACCAATCTGGCCGCTCACGTTGACGCCCCCGCTAAACCGGAAAACCGCCCGCACTTGCCCGAATACCGAACACGCTAAAAGATTGCCCCGGCTGGATGCCAGCGTTCAAGGAGCGCAAACTAGTCCTCGCCAAGTACACGCGCGATGCAGAGAAGTTAGCGCACACGGGGAGGTCACGTTAGCTACAGTATCAAGAAGAAGCAAACACGCGCCAAAACAAGGGAAAATGATAAGCATGACGTGACAAAGTCAAACGTGGCATCGATCGCACAGGCAAATCATCACGCGAAGAGGGGCCACATCCTCGATTCGGACGCAGCAGCTATATCATCGCCAGAGATACATCGCTCTACGCGCTACCTGCTATAGAGTAATCCTACATCTAGTCAAAGGCTCATGGGAATACCCGGACAGGTGCTAATTAATGCACCAGACACCTAAACCCACGATCATTGCCCCGTCTTTCCGGAATACAAGCGAGCTCTTTGCACATTCGATAATGTGAACAAGGGGCCCGTTATGGGCCTCCAAACGTCAACATTTGCTTTTTCTTTCTCACTTTTCTTTATTTTGGCGAGTGTTTGTTTCCACTATGTATCCTCCTCGTCAGACGTTATTCCATTGAACTCTTGACTACAGGTTAGCACTGTGTAGCAGTGCTTGCCCTGTCGGCAAAGGCTTTGGATCACCGTCATCAGTAAGTTTCTGCCAGCTGCCCTTCGCTTCACGGAAACGCAGCAGCAATCCATTAGACTGTTACACTGCGTTGCAAGCCCAAAGACACACAGCCATGCACATACTTGCCTCAGCCAACGTGATTCGCTATAGGCGCCGCGTATGCGTAATGTATCCTGGTGGCACGCAAACGAAGACAAAAGTTTGCAGTGTCTGTGGCTGCGACGCCAAACTGCACTCTTGCGCCTTCTGACAAAGCACGCGCCTCGAAGTACTTATTGCCAGGCACACGAGCACAATGGGACACGCACTCGTTATGCCGTATCTCGACACTACATGCTTTGTTCGTCAGAAAGCGCAGGACCCGAAGCGGGTCATTCTGAACCGAAGTTTAATTCATACCGCCAGCGGCGCCAGATCAAAGACCAACGAACTGAGGGCGAGAGCTTTAGGGCAATACCTTTCAATTGTTTCGGTAACATATCCGAGGGAATTAAAAAACATCGCCGGCGGTTACGACACTCCCTAATACGGAATTCGAGCGCAGCTGTATACATGTTTTCCTTTCGCGACATATTGGCTGGCTCAGATAGTATACGTCTCGTGCGATGTTGCAAACGGAGTGAAGTTTGACACGCCTGCCTCCCTAAACGTGACGCGCGGATGCAATTCACAGCAGCCGCAGCAGACCTCCTCTCATGCAGCGCTTTCTTTCCACGCAGACGGCGCGCGCTTCTCTGGCGCCATCACGTGGTCATCGTCGCCGCAAAGCCCCGTCTTGCGCTGCACTACCCTTTATCTCCTCACGCTTTTGCCATACTCTCCTCCTCCTCCTTCCTCCGCGCGCTGTCTTCGCTATCCCCGTCTTTCCTCTCGCGTTGCGCTCCTCGTTCGCTTGGTTACGAGGAAGGACGCTGACGCTCGCCACTGTAACGGGGGCTTAAGAGCTGCGCCTTCTAACAAAGCGTTGCCAAGTTGCCAGGAGGCGAGCTTCTCTACAAACGCCGACACTATCTCCCTTGTGGCCCCTCCACGAGCGAAACTAATTCCGATTGTTCTCCCATGCAGGAACAACGTCACCTTTTAAGTCACAGCTCCGCGACCGGCGCCTACACAGTAGGGAGCCCGCCAACGCCACCGAAAAAAAAATTTAATTATCGGGTTGTACGTGCCAAAATCACTCTCTGATTGTGAGGCACGCCGTAGTGGAGGACATCGGATATTTCGACCACCTGGGGTTCTTTTCAACCTGCACCTAAATCTAAGTGCACGGGTGCTATCGTATTTGGCCTCCATCGAAATGGGGCCGCCGTGGCCGGGATTCCATCCCGCGACCTCCCCCGCTCAGCAGCCCAACACCATAGCCAATGAGCAACCCCGGCTGGTTGCCAACACCAGCGAGTTACCGCGCAGTCGTACGTAGGCTACACACTTCGTCGCCTGCATCCAACCGGCGTGAACCGTGAATAGTCACCTCACGGCGGAGCTGGATGACACTTAAAAAATCCTGACTTTGGATTTGCTATTGGTAGGGGCTGGCGCGTACGCCGAGCCCCACTACCAAAAATTACATGCCCCACCTATCCCGCTTTGAGATAGTGGCGTGCTTCAGCCCCCCGCAGTGCAATGGTAGGCCTCGGCACGGAGCCCCGGCCGCAATGATCACCGGAGAGCCCGACACCAGGTAAGTATGCCACTTAGCGCGATGGCCTGACAGGCCATTCCAGAAACGACAGCATATGAGACAAGTGGATAAGTTTGGTTAGAGCCTATTTGAAAGAGAAGCAAAGCAGCTAAAGCGTGTGAAATAGAATATTTGACCACAGAAGCATCCTCCACATAATCCTGTATATAGAGAAGGCGGAACAATTGTTTTTCAAGGGCCACATTGGGAAAAAACAATGTGCACACACGTAAATGGCAAAAGGGAGATCGTTCAGTTCCACCGTAGTGTTGGCCACCACCGACGGTTGCGCATGCTCAATCACGACTCAATCAACAGTAAACGACTAGAGTATCTATATTGTCGTGCTACAAGGTCACCGGCAAGCAGGTTTTGTGACCGGCCATAGAGGTGCGTACGGTTTCGCCTGTGATCGCACTCGGCGTTGCCACCGCGCCCCGTGCAACCGTCATAGCGGTTTAACAAATTATTTTTAAATCTCCTTGGTCACACTACACACGGCCCCGAGAACACCATCGTCATTAACAGTCCGTATTTTCTGACAATCGGCTTCATTTCAAAGCGACTAGCTTTGTTTTACTCTTTCACGATGGTCGCGGTACTTACGGTGGTCAGACGTGCACTACTATAGTTCTGCATCAAGAATTCCCTGCCCCAGCAAAGCACACCCATATGAAATCCGGGTTTCTCCCTGCTTGCTGAAGCCGCCAAGACGTCTATCATTCAGCTTCACCAAGATATGCGTGCTGACCGGACTCGTCACATGTCCGCCACCGGGCCTCCACAGTGGGGTGCCCGCCACAACACCACTGAACCACGAGGTCGTACTTCATACCTACTCGGCCGCCTCCATTCGCAGCCTATAAGCCCGATAGCGTCACTATCGGAACAGACCAGATGCATTGAGTTTCATATTACTATAACTAGAGGCAAATCTGGCGCTGCGATCGATCAACTATCATGGGAATGATGGGAAGTGCATGGCTACGGATTATTATTCAGTTGATTGGCGAACTAGTCCACAGCTTTTTTTTTTTGCAGTTTTGGTTTCGCTCCAAGCACAGTTGCTATAACCCGCATGGGGGCAGTGCGACGCAAAGCTCTGTGCCTTTGTTCTGTTGCTCGAGGTGACGATAGCGCTCTGGACCAGCGGCTGGGCCGACGTTTGTGCCGTGGTGTGGTGACGAAGCCCTGACGAGAAAGCGACGCCATCGTAAACGTTAAAAGAACGTGTTCTGACCGTTTGGACTTTGATTTGTTAAGTGTGTAAGGTTGACGCGGTAGCGTTACGTGCTTTATCAAACTTTAGAAGAGCAGAAAGGAAGGGACTACCGATACAAGCACGATACTAGGCACATGTTCTATACTTGGTACCCTTAAAGCACGTAGAGCATGCCTACTAATAAGCTTAAGTGGGGCTTTCATTAAGATGCGTCCCGATTGTGCATCTACTGGTGCTTTCTTCTGGGGTGACTGATGGGGCCGGCGTTTATCGGTCCACCGGCTGTATGCCCTACGCATTACACTGCCTGCCTATCTCGATTATTTTCCATTAATATCAAATAGAATATCGGCTTTCCACGTTTGCATCCACACCACTCTCTTCCTGTCTCTTGCCGTTGCACGTAACGTCTTTCGTTCGGTCCCTCTTTGCGTGGTCAGTATGTATATGCGACTTGCTCTTTTGCTGCAGCTGTGTCGCTTCCTGCACATGTTTATATTTGCCGTGCGAGCCTTAAAGCGGTAAAGTTTAGCTGCACACATCTGCTGGGTTTTCAATAGCCTGCGAGTAACTTTATTCTATTGGTGATGGACAGTGCAATAGAAAGACGGCTGACTGCTTGAACGACGCATTTTGTTTACTAGATAGACGGTTTTACTTCTAGTGGTCTGACAATCGAATTTGGTTGAGGGCGTCATTACGCATTTATGTGCTCATCGAAATGTGTGTTCCAGGACATTTGACAACAAAAACTTACTTGTGGTAGGAAAGGTTGCAGCTTCCTGGTTGTAGTCTGCTGTCACAAGATGGGT
This sequence comes from Dermacentor albipictus, assembly GCF_038994185.2. Lineage (NCBI taxonomy): Eukaryota > Metazoa > Arthropoda > Arachnida > Ixodida > Ixodidae > Dermacentor > Dermacentor albipictus. Next base: position 35,145,529 of record NC_091827.1, on the reverse strand, counting down.
AAGCGCAAAGCCAAGCCATAATTACACCTGCTGGCCCGCACTTCCGAAGAAGCAGTACGTCAATATCTCTATAATGAAGCATACTCGTAGGAGGCAACAAGCATTCCAGCTAGCACTGCAGTTTAAAAGTACTTGAAGACGTTCAGTAATCATGACAGCCGACGCAGCCTTTCAAAAGAGCGAGATAGTTCGCAAGTGCCTGTCGTCTGCGTGAAAAGTCTCGCGTTCGCAGCGAGCAGGCATCGTAGCAGACGACATTTGTAGCATTCCTCTCAAAAGCGCAACACTTTCTCGCAATACAATGTTTTCATTTCCATGCATACTTAATGAGTACTTTTATATAAGTACATTCACGGCTGTTGTCGCTGTTGTAAAAATAAATAAGTAATTATTCACTGGCTCTAAATCGGGAACAGAATTGCAGAACAATGCATACCCTGGCGTGCCCTGGTGGTAAACTGCTCTTCAATCGCAATGTTCATATAGTGTGCATTATATAAGATGCTACAGAAATAAAACAAGATTTTACGCGAAAATAGTTTAGTGTAGCTTCGTTTAGTGTGCCGCAGGCAAACGCCACTAGTTTAAAGATCGAAGTCAATGCGGAGCCTGTGCTTCCCATCATTCCCATGTAGGTTGAGGCAACGCTTTGGACATCGACACTAGCGCCACATTTCCTTCTAGTGTATTCGTTTAGAAGATTGCTGACAATTTCAAAGGCCTGATTTTCGATTCCGTATGGGTAGGGGCAGGCGCGTACGCCGAGCCCCACTACCAAAAATTACATGCCCCACCTACCCCACTTTGGGATAGTGGCGTGCTTCAGCCAACCGCAGTGCAATGGTAGGCCTCTGCACGGGGTCCCGGCCGCACTGATCACCGGAGAACCCGACACCAGGTAAGTATGCGAAATAGCGCGACGGGCTGACAGGCCATTCCAGGAACGACAGCATATGGGACAAGGGGAGAAGTTTAGTTAGAGCCTATTTGAAAAAGCTGCAAAGCAGCTAAAGCGTGTGAAACAGAGCATTTGAACACACAAGCATCCTGCGCATAATCATGTTTATAGAGAACGCGGACCAATTGATTTTCAAGGACCACGTTGACAAAAATTATGCGCTCACACGTAAGCGACAGAAGGGGCGAACGTTCCCTTCCACCGTAGCATCGCTCACCACTGGCAGTTGCGCATGCTGAATCATGACTGAATCAAAAGTAACCGACAAAAGTATGATATTGTTGAGCTACTAGATCACCAGCAAGGAGGTTTAGTGACCGTCCATAGACGCGTGCACACATTTTCGCGCGTGATCGCACTCGGGGCTGCCACCACGCCCCGTGGAACCATCAGCCTAAAGAGGTTTTAAAAATTGTTTCAAATCTCCTTCATCACACCACAAACGGCCCCCAGAACAGCATCGTCAACAAGGGTCCGTATTTTCTAAGAATCCGTTTCATTTCAAAGTGACAAGCTTGATTTCATTCTTGCACGATGGTGGCGCTCTTTACGGTGGTCAGACGTCCAAAATTATAGCTCTTTAAGACCTGCGTGCTGACGCAAGAGAGTTCTGGGGCGTCTGAAGGTTTATATAAGGGATTCAGGGGCAAGTTCGAGCCGCGTGCGTACCTCATAGCCCTTGCTGAGTGCAGGGCTCAGCAAGGTTTTCAGTTAGCCAGTGAAAGACGTCAAAGATTCTTACAGAAAAGAGGCCAGAATAGCGACGACACAGCGAAGGCAAGTTTTGCTGTTGGACAGCTGATAGCTAAATCTACCAAGGCGTCAACTGTGGGTGCCTGCATAAAGAACTGCCTGCCCAGGCAAGGCAGACCCATCTTAAATTCGGGTTTCTCCCTGCTAGCTCAAGTCACCAAGACGTCTATCATTCAGCTTCACTAAGATATGCGTGCTGACCGGACTCGTCACAGCTACGCCACCAGCACCTCCACAGTGGGGTGCCTACCACAACACCACTGAACCACGTGGTCGTACTTGATACCTACTCGGCCGCCTCCATTCGCAGCCCGATAGCGTCACTATGCGAATAGCCCAGATGCATGAAGTTTCATATTACCACAACCAGAGGGAAATCTGGCGCTGCGATCGTTCAACTATCATGGGAATGATGCGAAGTGCCGGCTAGGGATCATTATTCCCTTGATTGGCGGACTAGTGTACAGCTATTTTTCGTCAGTCATTGGGGCAGTGCTCGAAGTGACGATAGCGCACTGGGCCAGCAGCTGTGCCGATGTTTGTGTGGGGGTGTGGGGACGAGGCCCTGACGAGAACGTAAACGTTAAAAGAACGTAAACGTTAAAAGAACGTGTTTTGAATGTTTTGACCGTTTTGACCTTGATTCGTTAAGTGTGTTAGGTTGGCGCGGCAGCGTTACGTGCTTATCAAACTTCACAAGAGCGAAAGGAAGGGACTACTGATACAAGCACGATGCACCGTACGTGTTCTATACTTAGAACCTTTAAAGCACGTAGAAAACGTGGCATGCATACTAATAAGCTTAAGTGGGGCTTTCATTGAGATGCGTCGCGATTGTGCATCTACTGGTGCTTTGTTCTGGGAAGACTGATCGCGCCGGCGTTTACCGGTCGATCGGTTATATGCCCTACGCATTACATTGCCTGCCCCCCATCTCGATTATATTCTCTTAATGCCAGATAGAATATCGGCTTTCCCCTTTTGCATCCACAATGCTCTCTTCCTGTCTCTTCCCGTTGCACGTAACATCTCTCGTTCAGTCGCTCTTTGCGTGGTCAGTACGTAGATGCCACTTACTCCTCTACTACAGCTGTTTGGCTTCTTGTACGTGCTGATATTTGCAGTGCGAGCGTTAAAGCTGTAAAGTTAACCCTTTGAGGGTCGAATTATGGTGAAGAAAACTTTTCCGGGTGGTCAAATTATTTTATTGCAGATATTGAATGTACAAGATGTATAAAGTCGGGAATAAATAGTAAAAAAAAATTAGGGAACAGTATTTTGGTGTCGGCATCACTCAGAACTGCAATACGTTCAATAGTATTTTAGTGTGTGGTACTCCTTGAAACACGAGTCTCCGCGCAGCCGCAGAGAGCGAGAATACCTCCTGAGCGGCGGTGATAAACGAGCTAAGAGCCGTGCCAATCAAGATAGAAATCAACTTCCGCCGCCCCTGCGATATCGCGCCGACAAAGATAAAAATCACGTTTCGCGCGCCTCCGTTGCGGCGGAACCAAAACCGCGAAAGCGCGTTGCCGCTGAGAGCGAGAATACCTCGCGAATGGCGGTTGTAAACAAGCTAAGAGCAGCGCCAATCAAGATAGAAATCAACTTCCACAGCATTTGCAAGAGAGTGCCGACAAAGAGAAAAATGACGTTTCGCGCGCCTCCGTTGCGATCACGCGGCGAACCGAAACCGCAAAAGGGGTGTGGCCGCAGTCTGCGCGACGCGCTGAAGCTTGAAGTCAGTTCTGTTTATCTCCCCAAGAAGGTAGCACAAATGTCAAACTCTTCTTGTAAGATCTAAGAGGTGGCAGCACCTCCCAGTAAGCGTGCATCGTCATTATGGCGCGAAATTTCAAACGGAGGGTCGAAACCGTACCCGTACGGCGAAGACCTTGCGGGACAGAAAACCGCAGCCGTACATGTACGGCAAAACCGTCAAAGGGTTAAGCTGCACACATGTGCTGGGTTTTGAATAACCTGCCAGTAACTTTGTTCTGCTAATGATGGATGGTGCAATAGAAAGATGGCTGACTGCTTGTATAACGCATTTTGTTTACTAGATAGGCAGTTTTACTTCTAGTGGCTTGACAATTAAATATGACTGAGGGCTTCATTACGCATTGATAATTTATGTGCTCATTGAAATGTGTATTTCAGGATATTTGAGAACAAAAACTTACTTGTGGTAGGAAACGTTGCTGCTTCCTGGCAGTAGTCTGCCGTCGCAAAATAGGTATGCGCACAGCCACGCCTGGCGTGCGCTTGATGCGGTACGTCAATATACTGTATAATGAAGCGTACTCGCAAGAGGCCACAAGCGTCCTAGTTAGCACTGCGGCAGATGTGCTTAAATGTACTTGAAGACGTTCAACAATCGTGACAGCCGACGCAGCCTTTCGAAAGAGCGAGATAGTTCGCAAGTGCCTGTCGTCTGCGTGAAAAGTCTCGCGTTCACAGCGGGCAGGCGTCGTAGCAGACGACACTTGTAGAATTCGTCTCAAAGGCGCAACACTTTCTCACAATACAAAGTTTTTATTTCCATAAATACTTGATGAGTACTTTTTATATAAGTAGATGCACGGTTGTTGTCGCTGTGGTAAAAATAAATAGTTATTCAGTGGCTCTAAATCGGGAACAGAACTGCAGAACAATGCATCTCGAGGTCATACAAAGCTTTTGTAATTGAGCATTATGTAACATGCTGCTGAAATAACAAGTTTTACGCGAAAATATTTTAGTGCAGCTTCGTCCACTACACCGGAAGAAAGCGCCGCTGGTCCAAACATCGAAGCAAATGCGAAACCTACAAGCGCCACATTTCGCTCTAGCAAATTTGTGTGGAAACTACGCTTACACCAAAACCCGTGAGCGCCTATAATAACTGCTATCAGGAAGAAGAGGACGACTATTTCAAAGGTCTTATTTTCAATTCCGTATGGGTAGGGGCTGGCGCGCACGCCGAGCCCCACTACCAAAAATTACATGCCCCACCTACCCCGGTTTGGGATAGTGGCGTGCTTCAGCCAACCGCAGTGCAATGGTAAGCCTCGGCACGGGGCCCCGGCCTCCAAGATCACCGGAGAGCCCGACACCAGGTAAGTATGCAATCTAACATGTCGGACTGACAGGCCATTCTAGGAACGACAGCATATGTGATGAGCGGAGAAGTTTAGTTAAAGCTTATTTGAAAGGGCCGCAAAACATCTAAAGCTTCCAAAATATAATATTTGAGCACGAAAGCATCCTGTGCTTAATCCTGTATATGGGGAACGCGGAACAACTGCTTTTTAGGGACCATGTAGCGAAACAACTATGTTCCCAAACGTAAACGACAAAAGCGGGCGAACGTTCTGCTGCACCGTAGCGTTGGCCACCACCGGCAGTTGCGTATGTTGAATGATGAGTGAATCAAAAGTAAACGACAAAAGTGGTATATTGTTGATGTACAAGATCACCGACAAGGAGGTTTAGTGACCGTCCATAGACGGGCGTACACTATTGCGCGTGGTCCCACTCCGCGTTACCACCACGCCCCGTTCCACCATGGCACCCAAACAGGCTAAAGAATAACCGCCCAAGCAATTCCTACGATAGTTAAACAGCGAAGCTTAAACATGCGGCCCCTGCGTTTATTTAACTAAGGCTTAGCTGCCGGATCCTCGGTACGCAGTTGCTGCTTGCGCTCGGCTGTACGAGCCTGTTCTTGTGCCCAGTCCGCAGCATCGGCATGGAGTAGACGAGCTCGTTTCCGGTTCTCCTCGCGGCGTTGCTGATCGAAAGCTGCCTGCTCCTCAGCAGTTGCCATGACGCGCGGCCTACGCATTTCGGAGCGAGAGAGAAACTGCTGTGCGCGCTCTCGGCTGCGACGGAGAGCCACGACGTCACTATTGGCGGAGCCAATGGCGCGCCTGTATTTCTCTTCTTTTTTTTTGTTTCTCGCATGCCCACGGGGTTGCGCCGGAGGAGTTTTCGGCGAACATGCGACAGACGGACGGACGAATCGGCTAGGCGCATACAGCTTCGCTGAAATATTTTTTAAGCCTCCTTGGTCGCGCTACATACGGCCCCGTAAATGCCATCCTCATTAAGGGTCCGTATTTTCTAGCAATCTGTTTCATTTCAAAGCGACTAGCTTTACTTTACTCTTTCACGATGGTGACGGTCTTTACGGTGGTCAGACGTGCACTATTATTGCTCTTTGAGACTTCCGTGCTGCCGCAAGAGAGTTCTGTGGCGTCTCAAGGTTTATATCGGGGGTTCAGGCGCAAGTGCGTGTCATGTGCGTTCTGCGTTGCCCTTGCTAAGTGCAGGGCTCAGCAGAGCTATAAGTTAGCCAGTGAAAAACAGCAACGATTCTTACAGAAAAGAGCCCAGAAGAGAGACGACACAGTGAGGGCAAGTTTTGCTATTTTGCAGCTCATATAGCTAAGTCTTCCAAAGCGTTCAAGGTGTGTGTCTTTATAAAGAAATGCCTGGTCAGGTAAAGCAGACCCATCTTAACGACGTATTTCTCCCAGCTTGGTCAAGCCGTCAAGGCTTCTGTAGTTCAGCTTCACCAAGATATACGTGCAGACCGGACAAGCTATACACCTCGAATAGCTAAAGCTCTTTTTAATTTTGCCTTGGTGACGTCTTGAGAAGCCAATGGCAAGCTGTACTATAGACATTTTATGATTTAGGTTATTTGATGTGTTCATAAGTTAGCGTCAGTTGATGTTGCTCTTTTATACTGTTTAGGAGGTTGCTTCCTTGCAGATAATCCGCGCTGTTTAATTGTGGAAATGGCATATCCAAGCTGAACATATCTGTTGCCATGAGCCATTAACATGCAACCAGCATGCATTCATGTTTAACTAAAGTTTGCCATGCTTGGAACACAAAGCTACAGCCTATTTTGCAACCAACGTTGGTCAGATGACCTAGCTACAGGAACAGAACTTTCTTATATCTCCGAGTTAGAAGATTTCGCCACTACAAGCTCGACATTCAATATCTGTCCGCAACAAAAAAATATGTGTGAACGCTAATGGCTGCACTGATAAATTAATGGCAATGAAAGTGGATGAAAAAACAACTTGCTGCAGGTAGGGAATGATCCTACGTCTTCGCATTACGCGTGCGATGATCTAACCAATTGAGCTACCACGGCGCCGTTTCCCCGTCCACTGTTTCATCCACTTTCATTGTCATTAATTTATCATTTCTTTAATTAAATTAATAAGTACAAGTAATTTCCTCTATGCTGTCCTTGGTGTCTTTGTTTGTTGGCTTCTCATGATATGATTAACAGAAATAGGGCTCCTCGGTTAACCACCTTTCTTCTTGTTCTTACATGACGAGGGTCTCGCATCCGGCAACAGTGATGCCTTCAGGTAGCATGTGCGGGTTCATTGACCAGTTGCCTTCACCCAGAGAGATCACGTGCTCGTGACGCCTGCGGCAGAAAGGATGTTCCACATCCTTTCTACAAGAATACCTAACACACAATAAAAAACGTACAAGCAAATAACGCACACAAATTGATAACACATGCGAGCATTTTTCAAACATTGATAAGGCATTCTGGGTAACAATATCAGAATTAAGATTATTCCAGTCTGTTATTGTCCTAGGAAAAAAAGAGTATTTGAAACAGTTATTCCGTGCGTTCATGGGGGTTATTAGACAGCTTTAGTTACACGTACGTAGAGGCTTTGCGTACGTAGAGCGTCTAGGTGTGAGCAGTGCGCATGCGTAGAACGTAGCGGGCGCGCGCGCGTCTCACGGACGTACGTGAGATTCAATTCTTTGCGTGCGTTTCTTGCGCACGTAGACAGCTTCGCGCGGGAGTTCCGCAAGATCACGAACAAGCGATAGCGGTCCGCGCGCGCGCAGGCGGCTCGCATCGAAACACGGCGACAGGATTGAATTGGCTGCCGCCGTGTTCACATTTCCCGATAGATGGAGCTACGGGGTCCCTCTTGGCGTGCGTCGCGTACGTGTAGCTAAAAGCGCTTCAGATGGCGTGCACGTAAGGTACGTAGGCTTTTCACGTTTGCGTACGTGAAGCCTCTACGTACGTGTAACTAAAACTGTCTATTGATAAAGCATGCCTTCGTCTCGTGTTATAACCTGATGAGTAAGTAAAGAACTTGGAAGTGTTAACCTTGTAATGGCCGTTTACAAGCTGAAAGAAGAACTTTAATCGACAGATACGGTTGCGCACAGTCACCGGGGGTAATCCTCTGCGTCTTACGAGCTCACCAACAGACGCACGGCCGTATGAATTAAAAACAAACCTAACTACCTTATGCTGTACACGTTCCAGTTTTTTTTTAAATATTGGTTAAAGTGAATGAGTCCCAATTAATTACGGCATATTCCAACAACGGACGAATGTAGGAATTGTACGCCAGTAAACGGACACTAGACGTAGATGATTTCAGTGAGCGCCTAAAAAAAAAAACAGTTTACGCAAGAAATTTGCAACAACAGTATCTATGTGCTTCGTCCAGAGAAGCTCATTGGTTATCCATAGGCCCAAATATTTGTACTCTCTAACCTCTGATAGAGATAGGCCGTCAACATTATATGCAAATTGAAGAGGTTCTTTTTTATGTGTGATTCTCATAAAAGCAGTTTTTTTTTTTCAAAATTAATAGACATTCGTCATTGTTCGCACCAAGCAGTGACCTTTGCCAGGTCATTATTTAGACGCACCTGATCATTAATAGAAGATATCTTTTCATATAAGATACAGTGATCTGCGTAAAGTTACACGGAAACTGAAAGTTCTGCGACTATGTCATTTATAAATAATAGAAATAAAAGTGGTCCCAAAACGGATCCCTGGGGGACTCCAGACGCAACCTCTGTATTGTTAGAAGTATTGTTTAAGGTGACAAATTGGTGTCTGTTAGTAAGATAGACTCTGATCCATGTAAGTATCTGTTCATTTTTTATATTATAGCCTAATTAATGGATTAATTTTTTATGTGATACCTTGTCCAATGCTTTACGAAAATCCATTGTTGACAATATATTGATTTGAGAAGGGTGCGACTTGCACTCAAACCTCTAAAATTGGTATTACGAAAACCGTTGCCGACTTTTCGAATAAGTATTCTTGAGTAGACAATAGAATTTGACATTTTCTCTCAAAGAAATTTCATTCGAGTCGGCGAGATGGCCGTCGAAAAAAATTCAGATATTTTAAACATATTTTTGTGAAGATTCACATAGGACAAAGCGATGGAAACACTGTTCCACAAAGATGCCCACATACTATACCTGCCATGTCTAAAATGCATGTCTAGAAGAAGTCGAAGGCATGTCATACTGCAGATGTCTATGCCGCGCTTTATCAACCGTTGTCTGACATTGAAGTGTACACGGTAATTAAAAGTATACATCTAGACTACGCAAATCATAAGTCGTACTATAGATGTATACGTCGTTGCTTTTTCTAGCGTTAGCTGTAACAGGCTGGCTCAAGTTGAATCAAGTAAGCTATTAGGCTATTATTCAACTTCGGTTACCTGTGTTGTATAGGTATGAGATGCTGTTTGTAGCAGCACGAAGATAACTTTTGAGAAGATCAGCCCTTCGCGAATATCGTCGCTGAACGAGTTAATGTGATGATCGCTGTAAAATTGAAAGAGGTCTCAACAAGCTGCACCGCGGGTTTGTCGCGTTTCCAACCGCTGTGGACAAGAGCGCCGAAATTACCCACAACGCTGAATGTGCCGTTTTGATCAGAGGCAATGGCGAAAGTCCTAAACTTGACAGAGGAGCTGCTTGACCTGGTGTCGACTGAAGGAGCAACCGCTGGTGCCGACATTTTCTCAGTGCTTGAAAAATGGCTCGAGCGGATTGGCTCGGCTCGTCGTCTTCCCAGCTGACAGCGCCCCATCAATGCTTGGAGGCAAAGGCGGATTAGACGGGAGGGCGCCTGTGGTCGGGGCTTACAGTACTCAACGTAAATTGTGTTGCAGTCCATTGCATTTTGCACTACACTAAGAGACACTGTGGTGCAAGTCGCTGCGAATGCAGAAATGTGATGAACGAAACTTTAATTGGTCGAAAGCGCTGACCCATCGTCATTTCGAGTCTGTTAGAGTCAGGCTCGGTAGCATACTGTGATGCAGTCGGATGTCCTCGTCTGCTACAACTCCTAGCAAACTGGACAAAAAGAAAAAAGCATGATCGTGTCTCCCTCGATTGGTGATTAGCACGGGACTACGAGTAACAGTTTCATTATCTTTAACGCCCGTAATCATCTATACTCGCAAAGTGCCTAAAATAGGTACGTGCGCGACCTTCATAAAACGCTCTCCCGGGCGCTGTGTTTTCGAACGATCAGTAAGTTACCCTGCGGATTAGACAATGCAGCTCTCCATGTCAGTACGTACAAGTGCGACGAAGGCGCGTATGACTCTCCTAGCTATTATCCCGGAAAACATAGCAAGCTGCCCCCAAGACCGCGGGCTGAGAAGGGTGCATATTTTTTTCCGTTACACAGCTATGCCTCAGCGATGCAGCAACGCCGCAGCGCGGCCCGCTTCTAGTTTGCGAACTTGCAAACCCCGTATCAACCCCGTCCGCCGAGGAAGGAAAACAGAGCGTTTCAAAACCTCGCTCGAACAAAACGAAAAGCATTTCGCGTGGTCCAAATGCGAGACAGCAAAGGTGGCGCCGTCTGTCGGTTGTATTAAAAGCTCACGCAGACGCGCTTTTCAAGCGCGCCAACAGGCGGCGCGGGAGGCGGAACTCCGTCGAAATTGCTTCGCGTGTTGCAAAATGTTTTTGGAATGCCGGAGGCCGCGTCCGGTCGGGAAAAAACGAACACTGCATGAGTCGACGTCCTGTGTCGCGCGGGGTGACGTAGGCCGTCTGCTAGCGGCTGCCGTCCCCCGTCTATGGCGTTCGCCGCCGCCGTCGGCGGAATACAACGCTTTCGTTAACTGCTCGCAACTTGTTTTCTTATTCTATGAAACTTTGCTGAAAGCTGCATAATCCAACCGCACAGTGGTCTGAGGGCAAATTGCCAGTGCGCGATTCGGGTGTATGCAGTGGACGAGAGACAAGGCGGTACACGTTTGTCGCGCGTCTGTTACGATGTCGATGTTTTTCTCTTTTTCGTCTGCTACAACGAATGACGCATACACCGTAACTTATACCAAGTGCACTAACCGAGATTCCAGACGCAAGTAATCCTTCAATGCTAGTACAACTGTCACCTTTATATATCTTTATCAAAAACATTTTAGAGAGCCGTTTTCTGCGCTTGTTATGCGGTATATATTCGACATCATAGGGACGCAATGGAGAAAACAAATTGGGCTATATTAGTAAATTACGCTTCCACAATAGAAAAAGACAAAGCCCCTTTTACTTCGAAAGCCAGAACAGGCGAAAAGAAATGCGCCGTCGCGACGGCGCCTTAAGTCAGATATTGGCGGCGTCCGCTCGATATTAGTTTATTTCTTTATCGTCAGAAATGAACTACGTGTTATTCTGACGGAGTCGAGAACAGACTTTTGGCGATTCCGATAACTTTTTTAATGCGGTACAGTAGTCAAAGTACGAGAAAACACTTTTGAGATCCGTGACGTCACACTGTTGTGCCGGCAGTGCGTTTGCAGCGCGAAATGGCAAGAAAAATGCGTGTTTGACCTTCGTTTTCTCTTGTAGTCAACCTCTTATCACAAAATTCATGAAACTGGAGCTTCGAAAGAATATTTTGTCAGTAGAAAGTTCCCGCCCAAAACTGGTTTACTACTTCTCGCAGTAGTTATATGGCAGACGAATGCTTCAAAGACAGAAAGAAAAACAAACAAATCATCATCATCATCATTTATTGGACCCTTAAGGACCCTTTACAGGGTATTACATAAGGGAGGGGGGGGTCATAGATATACATAAGTCAACGATGTTACATCAAGAATGAATTGAAATAACACATGTTAAGTAATGCAGCAAAACAAAATAGGAGTATAGACAACTTCAAATGCAACAACACTTGGAATGAAAAGAGAAATCGTTCAATTGTAGTTTCCAAAATGTGAAAGCAACCGCTCTTTAAATTCTTCAGGATCATGCTCCCTGACAATTGCATCTGGCTACCTCTACATCATCTGGCTTCCCTCTACATCAAACGGATGTAGAGGGAAAATTGTTCCATAATAATAAGTTACTGAGTAGAGTACTGAGACAGATAGACTACGAGAAAAAATAAAGAACAGAAGAACGTACGCAGCTTAATAATATACCGAGTGTTGCATGAACGGCAGCACAAAGTGTACGCAACCGTTGTTGCTAAACCAGGGGTTGATCTCCTCTCAAACTTCCCGCAGGAGCACCATTTCGCGAGAAGTCTCATTTAACATACCACGTTTGCGATTATTACTCGCCGGTGTCGTCTGCGGTTACACCGCTCAAAACATAATCCACTGGAACGGAAGACTGGCGCCATCTGTCGTGGCTACGTTGAACAGCCCGTTTTCACCGTGCACGTTACAGGCGACGCCGCAGTTCCGCTTCAGTGGAATCAAAAACTTTTAACGGCGTCGCCGCTTATCGTGGCCGAAAGGACAAGCAATGCCTGAAAACGTGGTTATAAACTAAACTTGATGCAAAGTGGTACGTCTGCGTAAAATTTATCGGAGATCATCAGCACGCGGTTTAGTAGGAAGAGTTGCGTACTCTAGCGCTGCGCTGTGCATGGTTACGCGTTGTTTGTACCAACAAAATCCCTATGCATTGTCTCTACTGCCTCCGAAGAGCGTGCCATAAAGTACCATGACGCATAACGAATTCCAGAGGAACGAGCACCACGTGACAGCTCTCCTTGAACTGCTAATTGTTTTCTGCAGCCTCCAAAAAGCGGCGACACAGGCACTCTCTCGACCACAGATTGCATTTCCCAAACGAAGGCAACATTGCAAAATTTTTTTTTTTACAGCAGGGCAAGTAACTGCGCCACGTGTTACATAGAACGACGTAGGCTCCAAAATGCGATCTTTCTGCAAAAGGTGAGCAAAAGCGCTGCAGCTGTAAGCGCAAAATCATTTTACGAATATTTTAAGCAACATATGCGTGTCCCTGTGATTACATTGACACACTGAGCTTTTTTGTAAATTGTCAGACCAGCTGTGATGCGACAACGGGAAGAACTGTCTTTCATGAATTCAATTATATCCGTCCACGTGGAGTGATTTCGTGGTTCACATTAGGAAATCTATACTCTTTCTTCGCTCTTTGTCTTATAAAGTATGTTCGCGCTGTACCGTTTCTTCTGCGTTTGTAGTGTTGATATGCCGAAATTTGTCTCTTGTTTGCTATAGTCCCTATGTTTAAATACTTTCCCTTAATTTACGATGCACTGAAGTTCTGTTACTTCTTGCAGGTTCCACGTAACTGAACAACCAAATTCATGCCGTCTGAAGAGTGGTATGCTCCTTTCCCCTAAAGATTCTATCAGTAGCGGCTTCCTTTGCCTACAGTTGACAGGCTTTGGGCATCCGGCCGAGTGGCGTCAAGGCGAAAGGCGCGGCCACGTGGAAAGGGCCCCCGCGGGGACGGGGCCAGCGGAGCGAAAGTAGGGTTACCTAGGGGGTGAGTTGAACTGGTCCGCTTCCTTTTACCCAGCTTGGTCCGCTTCCTGTTACCTAGTTGGTCCGCTTCCTTTTACCCAGCTTGGTCCACTTCCTTTTACCCAGCTTGGTCCACTTCCTATTACCCAGCTTGGTCCGCTTTTTCCGTGTTCTGCCCTCTATGGGCTCATTTTGTTTATAATGCTATCACCCACTGGGTAACTTGGCTAAAGGAAGCCTATCACTAAACAAACAATTTGCCGGTGTAAATGCTGTTATTAACGGCATTTCGGCAGACCACAGTATCGCTGTGAGAGGACTCCAACTGCTCTACAGGACGATGCCACTTAAAGGTGACTTAGCGTACTCGCGCTCCTTTCACGTTTTGAGCTGAGATCATCGAGCAACTTGAATGCTATATGGCGAAACTCTGACCCGAAATGGGGGGTCTTTATCTTTGTCCGCATACTTTTACCCAGGTTGGTCCGCTTCCTTTTACCCAGCTTGGTCCACTTCCTATTACCCAGCTTTGTCCGCTTCCTTTTACCCATCTTGGTCCGCTTCCTTTTACCCAGCTTGGTCCGCTTCCCTTCACCCAGCTTGCGGTGGCTCTTCGACGATCGCCGGGGCGTGCCTCGGGGCGCTGCCGCCAAATCGGATCCCCAGCGAAAAAGAATTAACGTTCTGCCAATCACTTTGGAGCAGCCCACATAGCGATTGGCGAATTGAGTTAGGCGAGTTATCAAGGCTCATTCATTTATGACGAATTTCGAAACTATGTGATGCCGCCTTTCGATACAAGCGCCGTCAGACGTCATTGCGGCAAAATGTGCATTTGTTAGGCTTGTACGTCGTTCACCAAACGCTTTCGTAAGCAGAGCAGGGTCAAATTAACCGGAACGCCAGTGCATTTTGTCGCACGATTTGGAAACTCATATATTCACATTTGTAATGTGTGTTGTAGGCCGAGTTTGTACATATTTAGAGGGCATTCAACAATCACGAAGGGGCCGACAGATGGAGTAGCACGCTGTGGCCATAGGAGTTACATATAAACAGGGATAAAGTGCTTCAGAAACGCTGGCCAACATTGCGATAGGTGGACCTATCTTTGTCAAAGGTGGCCTTGTCACCCTCGTCGAATTAGATTAAAATGGTCAGTAGGGTGAGGTCTCGTGCGGTTGTTGTCGGCGGCGACTAGCTGTAAAGGAAAATACTCGCACGAGAGAGTACACAGGACAGGTTCTCACAGCTGATGCGTACAGGCTGTGTTCAAATCCCGATGTATATCACGTGTTTCCGGCTGCAGCCATTACTTCCGCCACATGTAACCAACAAAAGTAAAGCCTTCAAGATCTGTATTCGTTTATCGTCACCCTGGGCCGTGGTTTTGGACGCCACCTATAGTATCCAGCACGTCAAAAAGTAGCCTTGCCTTCGGATTGGCAGCCATGCGCGCGCTGAAGACCACCAAGAGCATTTAAAGAAGCTTATCCCCCATGTCAAATTGTGTTTCGCTAAGTGAAACAGAACGGACACATGCTACAGAGGTATTAGCAATCCGAGGACTAAATAAGCCTCCATTATTCAGTCAACATCAGTAGCAATCGGCCACCCCTGCCCTTCCTCTTCTCCGTCAAATTTTGTGCTCGTTCCTATCCTCTATGTACTGGCATTGACAGTCCTCTCCGCTTACTGGTGACATGGCTGTCAATGAAACTAAATGGCGTTATTCTAATGCAGTAAAAAACAACGCTCGAACTGCCGTCGGAATGGCAATCAGTGAAGTTTTGTTAACTGTTCAATTATGTATTTCTTTTTCTCGTGCATATGATGTCCACCTGTACAAGTGACTGAGCTGAAGCAGCGGAATTATGCTACAACTAAAGTAGACAATTTTATTTATGTGAAAATAAAAACGTGGCGTTTCACCGCAGTATGCGTAGTCGGCAAAAACTTAAGTACGCAAAAGCGGCAAAGTCACCGCTATACAATTGAAAAAAGAAGATTGTAGATGCACCAGTCAATTAGGTTCACTCAGTTCTGCGAAGTCATGGTGGGTACAATTTTTTTCAGCAGGTATAGTATCGAAAACATGGCACTCATGGCGTGTATCCGGCTCATACACTAGCGTCCGGCGCTTGCAGTATAGAAACACATCACCTCAGGGACTGTCTTTTTTCACTTCGACAGAGCCTGCATCGTATGCCTGATTTGTGCGCCACCTATATCGGCAACATTCGGGAATTATGTTTTGACGCTCTACATGTCTGTAAACACAACAGAGGACAGGGAAGAAAAGCCGACGACTACTTTGAAAATTCTGTTCTTCACTGTTTGCCTTTTCGGACAATAAGGTTAACAAACTAACTTTCATAAACTTGCCCATGTCTGTTAATCTAACCCGCAGTGAAAATTCGTGCCAGTAAAGTTCGTCACACCTTTTTCTTTGCATTTTGGTTTTAGCCTGACGAGTATGTTACAGCAGCACGCCGTATCTTTGTGACGTTACGTTCTGCAGCTTGTCTTTGGATGCTAGGCTGACATAGCAGGTCCGTCGGCGCGACAGTCGCTGTTATATTTCGTAGTACTGCTCTTCTTCTTTTCTTCTTCTTCTTCTTCTTCTTCTTCTTCTTCTTCTTCTCTTGTTCCAGAAACACTGTTACATTAGCTCAGTACGAGCGACGGTTTTGCCGGACGCAAACTTTCTCCGTCTGGACAAACAGACGACTACAATGCGTCTGTTCATCGCTGGCACCGCAAACGTGCGGGTAAGGGCTTATGTAGTTGCAGAGTTCGCTGTACGACGCAAGTGGTGTTACCGCGTGCGTACCAAGCAGATCTTGAGCATAAAACCTGTTCTAGTGTTTCGAGCGCATTGCATAGCCTACACGAGCCTGGTCTCTCTCTCACCCTGCGCCGTTTTCTTTTCCTCTTTCTTTTTTTTTTCGTCTGCTACACATGCGAGACTCGTGTGTTTAGTATTCCTTCGGTCTAGACATTTCCCAACCATAGTGTCGTCTGCAACTTTGAAGAGACAGTCATCGCCTGTTTTCAGGGTTCAAAGAACTGCGTATTATACTCCTCATACGCGGAGCGGAGCTGGCATCAAGAAGTGACTGTGACGTATGCGCAGACTCGTACATTGTGAGATCGGGAAAGTGCGTCGTAGCTACGTTTTCTATTCGTTGTGGCAAGTAGGAGGGTTTGTAAAGGCAGTAACTTTGTGTTCGTTCTTGAAATTTGCCCTGCCACCGTCTGCCATTTATGCATTTCTTTTAGCACCGCTCCTTCGACCTCGGTGTGCTGTTCGCGTAAAAAACACAGACAGACAGACAGACAGACAGACAGACAGACAGACAGACAGACAGACAGACAGACAGACAGACAGACAGACAGACAGACAGACAGACAGACAGACAGACAGACAGACAGACAGACAGACAGACAGACAGACAGACAGACAGACAGACAGACAGACAGACAGACAGACAGACAGACAGACAGACAGACAGACAGACAGACAGACAGACAGACAGACAGACAGACAGACAGACAGACAGACAGACAGACAGACAGACAGACAGACAGACAGACAGACAGACAGACAGACAGACAGACAGACAGACAGACAGACAGACAGACAGACAGACAGACAGACAGACAGACAGACAGACAGACAGACAGACAGACAGACAGACAGACAGACAGACAGACAGACAGACAGACAGACAGACAGACAGACAGACAGACAGACAGACAGACAGACAGACAGACAGACAGACAGACAGACAGACAGACAGACAGACAGACAGACAGACAGACAGACAGACAGACAGACAGACAGACAGACAGACAGACAGACAGACAGACAGACAGACAGACAGACAGACAGACAGACAGACAGACAGACAGACAGACAGACAGACAGACAGACAGACAGACAGACAGACAGACAGACAGACAGACAGACAGACAGACAGACAGACAGACAGACAGACAGACAGACAGACAGACAGACAGACAGACAGACAGACAGACAGACAGACAGACAGACAGACGGACGGACGGACGGACGGACGGACGGACGGACGGACGGACGGACGGACGGACGGACGGACGGACGGACGGACGGACGGACGGACGGACGGACGGACAGACAGACAGACTAAAATAAAAGAGTAAATAAGACAGCTGCTGAGAAATAGCTCCGAATAAATAATACCTAGTGCTGCTTTCTATGTCTTGTGGGCCGAAATTGTGCGACGTGACCATGTACAGTCCACAGCGTGAGCTGTCCTGCTTGTGCGTTCTGCGCGCAGGCGTTCACGTCTCGTTTTTCTGCTCTCGAAGATCAAAAGCGAAGCGGCGCAGCAGTAACAATAACACCGATACTAAATTTTAAAGTGTAATTGATGTAATAAACGTTCGACCTCAGCCCGTTTCTCCATTGCTTACCCGCTCGATGTTCCTAAACATGTGGCCACTTCCGGGAACATAGTACAAAGACGGGTTATAGGTGAACGCTCGAACACTGAAAAGAAAAGAAAAATGCCGTGTAGGAAAAAGCACCTTCTAGGCCAAGAGGGAAAGGGAGCTTGCTGAAAGTGATGCTTGCCTCACACGAAAGCTCCGATCATGAGCTTTGCAAAGTTTATTTTTCGTGCTTTATCTCCGTATTCGCAGTTTTTCTCTCTCATTCCTTAAAACTATCTTCCTGCTCCGTCTTTGTGCCTTTGTTTTTTTTTTTCAAATTCCCGTTTTTCGAGTCTAAACATATCCGCTACTTTTCTACTACATCTGGTCGCCAGCCGTGGCTATCGCTAAGTTTATCTATCCCTTTGTTTTCTCCTTGTTTCAACATCCTGTCTTACTTTTTCGAACTATCAGTCGCGTTCGTTTTATCGCGCATTCCCATCCCCGGAAGCGACCAGCTGTACCTGCGAGCGTACTTGTTGCACCTTCTATCCCTATTCACTCTATTCTCCCTCTTTCCATTCTCGGGTTATGTCCATTTTCCCCAACTTTCTCGTCTCATTTTCCGACCGTCTGCTTCCGTCTGACACCCCCCTCCTTTCCTCGTCTGCGCTAACGGTGTCAGCTCTCGCCCACGCCATCCTAAAGCCTCTTTCCCAATCTCCCCAGACACACACTCTCTCTATCCCAGTCTGATACTTTGTGGCTGCACGTTCCACTTGTTCCGTCTCCCTTTATCCCACTCGCTCCCCCTTTCGGCCCCGTCGCGCTCTCCTCCGTTGTCTTCTCCTACGCTTGCTGCTCTGTTTTCCTCACCCTGTCAATTCGCCCTTCGCTTCCCTTCCTTTTCATTTTAATCATCTTTCACTTCGCGCTTTGTCTTCAATATCTTTCCCTCGCTCCCTTTTTATAACACTTCCCTGCTCACTGCACGTGGGACCTTTTCTCTTCGTTGCAACCGCTCAGAGCTCGAGCGTACTTGTTGCCTCTGGGGCCATTTCTTCAACCCTCGCTCGGTTCCTCCTCCGAATTTTCACCCTGCCAACCTCTCTCCCACGTTCTATCATTTTCCCTTTCCATCTCTGCCGGCCCCGTTATTCCGCGCGCTTCCCTCATCGTCCCGTCGCGCCCTCTCCCTTCGATGCGCCCGGGCCTGCTTCACCGTGTGCATGCTTGTTGCAGCTCCTCTCCGCCCCCTCCCCCACCCCTTCCCACCCGCGCGAGTCCGATCGATGTCTCGGTTCAACCGGCGAGACACTGTCTGAGTGCGCGCACCATCCCCTCGAACCAGCTGGTTTTTCGTGCCACAGATCACATTTGCGTCCCTTGAAAACGTTGCCGCCAAAGAGTTCGGGAAAATCAGCGAGGGTAATCTCTCCCGACAACGTTAGGAACACACACTAAGTTTGAAACAAACATTTACGCGTAGCGGAGGCGAACGATCGAGCCAGCTAGCAGACCTCTTATGTTTTGACTCGCGCACGGGTATGAATTATGGTGTGGCTACGCGCGTTTGTCCAAGCAAGCTGTATCATTGCCGTTATCGCCCAAAAGGCTGAGAGAAAAGCCACGCAGTATACGTCTGACAGTCGTATCAGACGCCATTCCCTTTTGCCGCAGCAACAAACATCTTAAAGCACATCCAGAAGAACAAGCTTCATGTTTCACAATGACCAAAACGCGGCAGTGCAAAAATAGTGATCAGCGTTCAACCTCAAGAGATTCTGACCTCATGACGTCGACCTCGATATCAAATTGATCTGAACCTCACAAAGTGCGATGATCGAAGTGGGCGAATGCTAGAAATTGTTGCTAGAAATGCTAGGTGAATGAAGTCCACGATTTCAACCTCAACCTCATGCCTGAGTTTGAGGTTGAGTGAAGCAGAATGCTCGGTGAAGTCATATATTGAGGTCAACGTTTACAGCGGCTGCTTGGGTGCATATCTGATCCTCCTGAACGAATGATACTGCGGTGCTAAGCAAACTGCTGTGATGTAAATTTTGATATATTTAGAATGTTGGAAATGTTTAGGTGTAGCTTATAAATAATCAATAAGACACCATGACATAAGACGTTCAGCAGCCGAAACCTCCTACTTAAGACTTTTAGTTATGAAGCATTACATTTCATTCGTTGTATCATGGATATATGAGCCTCCTGCATCATATACATCAGAATACGTTTGCACAGCATCGTTTATGGGAAACACAAATTGCTACAGATACCTTCAATATACTGAGCGCCCGACCTCGGGCTCACTAAATGAGATTGAGCTTCACACGCGACATGAACCTCAATACTTAGTTTGCGATTGGGTCAGTGTGAGGTCACTGCAGCTGCTGAATCTTAAAGCGATGTTTTATAAAACCTCTCGACCACACAGAACAACTTTATGAGGCCATTAAGTTTGATCGGAAGCTGTGGTTGAGATCGAGTCTTTTGAGGTCGATCTCCTTCTGCCCTCCTTTGTGCCCAGGGTGGTAAAAAATATGCACGTAATGTGTTTGAATGCTGAGCAACGGTAGGGTAACTGGGCGATCACAAGGTTGGTTAGGATACGTAGGCTTGCTTTTGCATGCTGCGTAGCATATCCACATGGCAACCGCTAACAACAACAACAACAAAAAAGCTAGATTGCTTTTCAGTTCTGTAGCTCCGCAAAGCCTCTTCGAACTATATCACGCGTAGACTCTATCTTTCCTCCCCTGTACTGATTACAAAAATGGAAGAAACTTGGCGTACCCAATTCGATAAATAATATCTGCCCTGTCTTCCAAACTTAATTACGAGACGCAAAGCAACATCCAATCCCTGTTTATGTCTCTCTCGACCTTACAGTCACCCGCACAAGTATGCATGTGCTCACAAAGGACACATCCTATTGGATCGGCCCACCACTCAAGTCAGTAGAGAATTTTGTATTGTCCGTAAACGTATTGCCCTTTGCGAAATGCCGGGTTACTGGAGACTCAAACACGGCGAGCGGCCGGGTCGGTGGCGTCACCTGGTGACACAGAGTTTAACCAGATGGAAGAAGGAGCTGATGTTGCAGTAACTAACCGTATTCTGCTTAGTCGCTAGTGTAAAATGGGGACGGTGACTTAATAGTTAACATGCAGCCATACTTTTATAATCATTCGGCAAAAACACCCTCGAAGGAAGAAAACAAGTCTTGCGCAGTTGTATCAGACACCATTCCCTTTTGCAGCAGCAACAGACATCTTAAGGCACAAGCACCTCCAGATTGTCCAACCACAAAGCACAAGCGTTTTGTGGTTGGGCAAAGCGCCGCAAGATGTCACCACCAGTTTTTTTTTCTGTTGCACCTGACGTCTCCGGTAGCCCGGTACTCTCCATAAAATACCAGGCTTTGGAAAAACCCAAGAAAAGCCCGCGGAGAACCAAAATCTCGTTACTTTCTTTGTACACAGATGGCGACGCCCGTCTGCGCTCACTGCCCAATAGTCACGTTGGGCACGAATCATGGACTCTATTCCCGGAATGAGACACGTCAATTTAGGGTTAACCAATGCACGCTATTTA
Source organism: Dermacentor albipictus (assembly GCF_038994185.2). NCBI lineage: Eukaryota > Metazoa > Arthropoda > Arachnida > Ixodida > Ixodidae > Dermacentor > Dermacentor albipictus. The sequence goes on along the minus strand of NC_091827.1, from coordinate 35,124,220 downwards.
ATTTCCAAGACACTTTCTAGTTCTGTGACATCGGCGTAATTTTGTCTCGTACACTTACATAAGCGTTCACGTCAGCTTTAGTGGGCGATGCGTAGCGGCATGACATCGCACTCTTCAGTAATTGCGTGCAATAGGTTACCACTTCAAGACTTCCCTGTGACGTTCGATTCCGTCATTATGCGAGGTCATCAAAAGGTCATCTGCAGGCCTCGTGCTAGCTCCCCTCTGACCTCTCCGGCTACTTTGAAAATATTGCTTTCTCTCCCAATAAACAAGAGCCTACAGTCCAATTATTCGCACTTTCTGAGCGCATGCGCCCTATACCGCCGATGAGGTTAGAAGTTAGAGGAAGAAATCAATGACCAATGTTACCGACGGGAACCATAGAAAAAGTCTTGCTCTTGTTTCTAATTCCACCATCAGCTTTGCAATGTCACCTCTGCGTCATGCCAGAACTGATAATTCCGGAAACAACGGCTCGTAAAGATGCTTGCTGCGACGTATAATCATCCAACCGTTAAGTTCCTTTGAAATTGTCGCTATAATGTTCCCTAAAGCCCGCTCGTTTCATCCACGCCATGTATCTCATTTGAGCGGTTTTGAACGTGCCGATACCACAGTTCCGGCAAAAAAATGAAATAAATGTCATTCCTGAAATGACGACCATGCTCTACAAATTCAGGAAAGCAATGAATTTCTTTTCTCTGACTATTGACATGTTAGCAATCTCGATGATTCTATGCATCATAGTGTCCTTCCTGTCGTCACTCATTGCTGCCTGTACGTTTGAACTGTGGTATCCACAAACACTTCGCAGAAATCAACTATGTAGATTGGCGAACACTCAGCGCCCTCTATACAGTGTTTCCTACTTGTCCCAGTCTCCACATTAGAAGCGCAAGTATTATACCTGCCGACTCTCCCGAATGTTTCGTAACGTTTACGAGTTTGGCCTGGTTCTACCTTATTGTGAACGCTGCGTCAAATTTTACGTAAAAGTTCTTTTCGCGATAAAGTGTTGGCCCTACGTCTCCGAAGATATTCTTTGAAATTTGATGGTGAAAGGACAACAGATGGATACTTGCTTCGAGCAAGTTGATTCGGATAAGTTACTATAGCACAAAGCAAGCAAAATCGGCAACAGGACACTGTCGCTGAAGTCACTGTTATCTCATTGATGTGCTGCTTGTTAGTCTCGCACTCCCAAATTTGTTGGTGCCTATGCACTGCGGCTAAAGATAAGTAATCTTCAATAAAATAATATTTTGTCCGGTGTTCTTGCTAAGCCTCCGTTTTCTGTAGCGCTTTTTCCATCATGAACGTTTATAAAGACATCCAACAGACAGGTATTCTAGAGTTATATATATATATATATATATATATATATATATATATATATATATATATGTAGAGAGAGGGAGAGAAGTTGGAATTTCAAAATTGTGCCAAGCAACATTTTGCGCCATCACTAGACAGATCTAATTTTAACGCTGCCAGCTACTACACATGCTTTCAAACATAGAATTTTTTATAAGAAGCATTTCACTTGCACCGCGCATTGTTTGCCATGGAACTGACGTTCGCACGCAGAAATTGGGCACGACTGGCATAATCTTATCGCACGGAACGCCACATCCTTCAAACTTTTTTCACAACCCTTTTTTTTCTCTGTAGATTGGAAAGAAGCAAAATGCAAGAAGGTATAAAAAAAGGAACAGTCTTCCTGAAGTGTAGCGGAATGAGTTGAAATGTACCTGGTACGAGAAAAAAAGGAGATAGGCAGACGATAAAATAAACCACAGAAATCAGAAGGACAGACGACTTCGCCCACGTACAGCTTCTGTTCCGGTGTTTACTTCTGTTTGTGTCCCGTTTTTCATCCCGACTGTAAATTGTGCTGCGGTTTTCGCTGACAACAGGTAGGGAGGCTTGGTGGCTTCAGAGACCGCGTGTTCTTAATGGAAACAGACCGGATAGAGTGAACTGTGTTGCTGTTTCGTGAACCTACGAGTGCGACGTCACAGAAAACAAGAAAGACAAGAATCTATTCACATTAACAGCACAACATTCCATGAAAACAGCGAAGACGACAAGCAATGAGCAGTAATGGTCCCGGTCAAAAAATTCGCGTTTATTTTCTTAATTTTTCTATTTGATGTTCGCTGCAGGCTTCCACTTCACCTCTACGGCTGGGAACGTGTATTGAGAAATACGGTTAATGTGAACATGACGTGGAAACTCTTCTCTCATACTCGGGTAACGGAGACAAATAAAACCGGTTTGCGCCATAGCTTGATCAACCCTGGAACGCGAAAGGACTCGTAATGCAGTAAGGAACTGGGAAACATTATATATTTATATACAAACCAGATTAACTTTTTCTCATTTCTTTCTTTCCCAGTTTCCCTCTCTCCCATATGTCATCTGCACTTACCTGCGCCACGGTTGATGAAACCATCATCATTTAATATAAAAGAATGGTGTGAGGGAATCACGTTAAATGTATATATCCCAAATGCGTGATGAACACGTCCTTTCTTGGTAATGTATACACGTAGGTCTGTTTACTACGAAACAGGTGGGACCAGACGGTTTTCTCTCATAACGGGAACGTCAGCACAATCCTCCGTTTATTGTAAACGCATGTGTTTATTACGAGGCAGACAGCAGTTCCCTTCTGTTGTATGTGTATAATATCGTCGGTTACTCGCAGTAACACACAATGCACTAGAAAGGGCGGCCCGCAGGCCTAACATTGGTTCGTCTGTTTACCAGAAACCAGACGGCAGAGCGGAACTTCTTCGCACATAGTCTTGCACCTTCATTCCCGTTTATAACGAACAAATATAAACACAAGAAAAAGATAAACCCAGAGCACCCAGGAAGACGAGCTTACGAGCTTGCTTTCCTTTCTTTCTCTTCTGCTCTGGTTTCGCCCAAGGAGAAAGCAAAGAGGGAAATTGAAAGAGCAAAACTAGATCGTCTGCTACTTTTGGCTTTTACTTCCGCTTCATCCCATGGATGCATTTGCTTTATTTCCCGCTAGCTTTCTCTGTAGCTCCGTGCCTCGATTGCCTTCTTTCTCTCTTTCTTTTCCCTCGCCTCAGTAACGCGTTCTGCTTGCTGGCGTAGCTATGGCTTGGCTGCGCTTCTTTGTGATTTAGTCGTACGGAGCTCTTGGCTGGTGCTGCTGTGAACCATCGTTGCAGCAGACGACAAAGAATAAGGAAAGGAAGCAAAAGGCGACAGAATGCAGGCAATGTATATACGAAACTTTCGTGAGACGGGAGAAACGAGTGTAAGAAGTATAAAAAAGAACGAGTGCATGTATGTGGAATTACAAGGGGAGAATCGGGAGATGAAGGTTTATTATATTCCTTGTTGTCTGTGTTCCCTTTTTTTCCGCTTCTATATAAGATCAAATAAGAAAGTAGGCAAAATGAATGCAAGACTGTGTATTAGGCGCTCAAGAACTTCTTTATTTTTTTGTTTCTACCTCAACATGGCGGACGGGGAAGAGGCGATCGAGGTGCTTGGCAGTGAAAACAACGCCTTGCGCAATAAGTATGCGCAGTGCTTTATTCTCGTCTGCTCGACGCCAGCGCCCCCAGCGCGTAGCGGCTGATCTCGAAAGTTTCCAATATGGCGTCGTCATATTTACCGCAAAAAAAAAGGAAAGGGACGAAAAGAAAAACGCTTCGGAGTTGCACATGCATGGGCAATTGCGCTTTCGTAAGAAACTATGTTTTGCGCAGAGCTGCGCATAAACAATAATTATATGAAATGGTTGTAACTGACGCCAGCACAATCAAAGCGTCCAGGCATTGTATAAATTCAAACGCAAACACTTACAGAACTGCTCCAATGCGCTGTACCATTTACCCTTTCACCTGCTTTTGTAACAGTGGTTTAATTCAGGCTCCAGCTCGTACACCTGGCACTTCACTGTGCCTAGAAACAGGCTACACCGTATGAGAATACACATCGCAATTACATATAATTTGTGGTTTGTGCTTCAATTTATACTGATGGTGATATAGTAGACAGCTGAAATGCAAAGAGGCTAGGGTTAACTAGAGCACGTTCTTTCGTTTCTGGTTTCGCCAGTACATAATTATCAGCGTATGATAGCGGTTTGTGCGCTTTTTCGCTATATTTGGCGAAAAAGCGCTATATTATATTCGATATTTGGTGCGAAATCGTGTTCTCACGTTATTATTTGCAAAAGGTATTAGAATCAGAGTGTCGAGCCAAACCCGAATGCGAACCAAAAACCGTACCCGAACCGCAATTTTGGTCGGAAGTGAGCGCAAGATTGACCTGATTTTTTTTTTGTACGCCTTTGAATCCGAACCTAACCTGGACAAAAAAAGAAAGATAGTAACGGTTACCGGTTAGGTACACGAAACGATTCGAACATATTCGTCGACGACGGGTGCTCGATAGTTTGCACGATTGTTCGAATAAGTATACCTTAATTGGCGCACCCTACTAGTTTACTATTTACGTGTCACCGGTTGCGTTTTGTGCGAGAATGGGGATGTACGATGGGCGTGGGCTGGTAACTACCGCCATCTAGGCAGAGGCGCTTGCACTTCTGAAGTTGGCCATGCCAATTGTGTTCCGCCGCCGAAAAATAGTGTCGGGGGCTCCGCGGAATCAAAATGATGCGCCAAATTCAGTGCGCTAGGCCAACTTGTTACTAAACCTAGATAAAGTAAATGAGCACGGAGAGCGCAAAAAACTATTTCCTCAAGGAGGGACATCAATGAGCTAAACTACGGGGCTTATTGTAACTATAACTCTGCGATCTCTAATCAATGCGTCACCCTCTCAATGAGTCGTAATCGCGGCTTTAAATGACACTCGAAATCCGCTTTTGCTACGTGCCATGGTACAACTCACGTTTGGCGCTTAGCCAACCAGAGGACAACGCTCTTGAGTTGTAGAAATTATTCGTGTGGCACAATGTGCCTGCTTTTACCTACGACGGTGGTGGTGGTGATAAACTTTATTGAAAGGGGGAAGGGTAAAGGGAGACGTGGCTGAGGGATTGGGCTCAAGTAAGGCCCTGGGCCTGCTTGGCCTTCTCCGCCCAGTCCACCAGTTCAAGCTGTCGCTCGACAAATTCACTCGCGAGTAGACTCACTCAGTCTCAGACTCGGAGCGACCTGTGAGTCTGCATTTGAGGTAGCGCGGCTGAGTAAAATTTAGGTGAGTCTGAGCGCGAGTTGAGTCCGACTGAGTAGAAGGTTGTTGAATCTGAGTGACGTCCGGCTGATAAGAATTTCGATCAGTCTGAGTCCGAGCGAGGGCGGTTTAGTAGAATTTTGGTGAGACGGAGACCGAGCGAGCGCTAGGCTTATATATATATATATATATTTGTGAGTGAGTCCTGTTTGCTTTGTCTATCTAAAACAAGAAACGTCGCTAAAGTCACCGCGGCGCATGACAACGCGACGTAGATCACCGCGCACGTGGCACCAGAGCCTAAAAATTGAAAATATCAAGCACCGGAATACGCAGCCGTGGTTCGCGTTGTGCGGGTCCACGCGGCACATGCAAGACTTTTAAGGACATTAGAGAGTTTTAAGTTAGGGGACGCAAGCGGCTTGCGTACGCAAGAACTAGGGGCCACGGTACTGCGCATGCGCATACACCAACGTATGCGTCTGCGCATGCGCAGACGCCTACGTGCGAGTTTGCGCATGCGCAGTACCGTCGCCCCTAGCTCTTGCGTACGCAAGCCACTTGCGTCCCCTAATATAATACTCTTTGTTGTTTGGCATGTGGCAGAGCCATCGTCACACCCGACCCTAGTCACACGCTCTCCGGGATATTCTGTCGCGTACGCTCCGCGGCTAGAAATTATACCGCTTGCGTATCACGTGGTGAGGGCCTATTTCCCATGAGCCGTTCCTTTTTAATGCGAAGCACTCTTTGCGAACTTCAGGCGCTTTGAGTGTATTTATCTATATATATAGCCTCGCACGCCGTGATGCCGTCGTGGTAGTTTTTTTCAACTGGGCATATATCAACATAGGCGTGGAGGCATGACGTTCATACGTCCATACGTAACATGAACGACATGTCATGACACCACTGACATCAAATATTTGCCATGGCATGTATGTCACGCCATAAGTGGTATGAATGACATGATGCCGTCGTGATCGTTTCTTTAACTTAATTACAACTAGATATAAATAGCATGCATGCATTATTTGACATGGATTACATGGGTTAGTCCGAGCGAGCCCAGCTGAGTAAAATTTTGGTGAGTGCGAGTGAGCATGGCTGAGTAGAATTCTTATGAGAAGTCCGAGTGAGCTTGGCTGAGTAAAATTTTGATGAGCGAGTCCGAGTGAGCCGGCTGAGTAATATTTGGGTGAGTTTGAGTTGAGCCCGACTGAGTAGAATTTTGATGAGGGAGTCCGAGTGAGCCCGGCTGAGTATAATTTTGGTGAATGCGAGTCCGAATGAGCCCTAAGCAAGAAAATTGTGACTGAATGTAAGTGGCATTTATTTTGCTGACCTATGCTTTTGACTTCTTTGTCCACCCTTATCCAGTGCAAAGCTTAGTGCAACGTGTAGATGCGCAAGAACGATTCAAGTATGGTTCAGATTCAAGTATTGTTCAGCACAAGCCATCCTTTTTCATTGTTCAGGAGCATCAATGTCCACAGCTAGTCCCCCAAAAAAAAAGCAGCGAACTGAACGAAAAGTCGAATGCTGGCTTCTTTCTTCGCTACAGACTAGAAGGATGAAGTTGTAATTCATTAATGCAATGTGAATTCTCGCTATCTTCCACACCATACATCATTGCCCACTACCAGTCTTGTAGTAAATACATAACCAAAAGAAAAATTAACTGACTCTGCTGTTGTCAAAGTAACGACTGTTCAAGCCACGCAGACCTTACGCTGATGCAAGGATTCTTACTGATTACGTTTGTTCTTAATATGTACTTGAAGATGTGCCTGTATCTGTGTAGATAATTCGCAAATTTCTGCCTCGTCTTTATGAAACTTGAGCATATCGCCATGCGGCAGGATAAAATTTACTGCTGTTACGATCGGCCTGCAGGAGTACCGGCCTGCAAAATTTTTCCGGCCCGCTGCGACGACTCGCTTTGTAAAGACAACAATGCGCCTCCTCAACAGCCCAACGGTGCCGGCATGTCTAGCCACGTTCGGAGGGCCGCGTATTAATAGTCGATTCGCTGTCGATTCGCTGTCGATTCGCTGTCGCCTTCACGGTTTGCTTGGAGCAAGAGAACTCCTGGAAAAGGATGTTTTGCGGTGCTTTCTCACGGGCCCCAGAAGTCGTCACAGTCAACAGACAGACGCGGCGGCTACTGACTGCAGGGTCAGCCGGGGGATCAAGAGGCGCCTTCTTCGGTCAAGACCCCTGTCTACGAGAACCATCCCCCTCTGTGTGTTCATTGAAACCGAAATGCGGAAGTGGGTGTGTGAACACTCCCCCACAAAGGCGGGTCGACTACGATGACTTTGGACGCTTCCATTGGTCGAAGGTTGAACGGCAGTTTTCCCTCACCTAGGGATCTAGGGAGGACAGAGTGTTTTTAAGGAGCCGTTGTCGGCTGTTCGGTGTGCATTCTCTTTAAGTCATGCTATACTGATGAAATGTCACGTTCTCCACTCTTCCTGTACATATTGTAAATAAATCCCATATTCCTCATTCTCGATGAGAACAAGTCCCTCCCTTCAACAACGTCCTTAGCGTGGATTAGTCGCACGACGGCAAGGGCCAGCTACCACTTATTTCATGGCCGACCCCAACTCTTACACTGCACCGAACCGGTCAGCGAACCGGTTCGCCAACCATTATAAGTTTTCATTTCTCCGAACCTAAACAGAACGGGACCAAAAAGAAAGCGCATTAAACCTGAACCAAAACCGAACTGTTATCTTTTTTTCGGTTCGGCACCCTGTTTATAATACGTAATTTCCTGTCCACGTTTTATTTCACTATGACTGTGCACTTTGTATGAGCTCTCAACAAATGCCACGTGAGCAGGACGATGAAGTCGTCTTGAGAGTTTAGGCATCCTTTGCGAATCTGAAGAACGAACCTTGGAGAAAAGTGCTATTCTCAAATACTATTTACAACGTGAAAGCCGACATAGGACATTCGAACAAATAATTTATATAATCGAATAACAGCCGTAAGAGAGTGGTCTAGAATATGACCCATCATGTTTTTTGACAGAGCACAAACGTTCTGTACGACTATGTTTTCCCTGGAGCAGTAAGATATTACCATGGCCTTATGATTGCAGTACTATAGGCCGTAAGGCTGCACCTGGTTCGGCAGCCATAAGTTACACAAACTTGGAGGCACTGTCCAGGAGCAACATTTCACAGGCTTCCAGGTGCCTTCAATATACCTTATGGCTTCAGAGCTGGGCTACAGGACGATGGTTCCAAGTCTATGGCTTCAGAACTATGCTTCATAACTGCCAATTGAAGACTACCTTGTAGTGGCTGCATAATTAGGCTCCATAATTATGGTTCGAATTATAGGTAACCTATGATTGCAGAGCTACTAACTAGGTTCCATAAGTAGGGTTTGAAGACTAAAGGGGTTAATGCTATATGACTAGACTCCAAGACTCATTCCAACATATGGTGCCTTATGACTGCTGAGCTAGGTAGGCTCTATCAGCATAGTTGCTTAATAGCTGCAGAAGTAGTCTCAAGGGCTATGGTTCCCAAGGCCATGTACCCACTGGCTACAGAATTAGGCTCCATAGCTATGTACTAAAGGCTATGGTAATAATGACGACAGAAATTTGCTCCAGGGCTATGGCTCGAAGATTAGGTGCCCAATGGATGCAAGAGTTGGCGCCATAGGTATGGCATTAAAGATTACCTGCATAATGAGTGTAGGACTAAAATGCAAGGCTACGCGACGCCAACCAGTCATCTAATGGCTGCAGAACAAAGCTCCAGGACCAAGGCTCCAAGACTAGGTGCTTTATGGCTGTAAGATAGGCTCTATAACTATGACACTAAGACTTGCTTAATATGGCCGCAGAACTACTCTCTAATGAATTGGTTCAAACACGATGACTTATGCTGCACATGCAAATGTTAATTTTCTGCCACAACTCGTAGCGCTTTCTTTCATACCTGGGACTATCGCTGAATGCTGGAAGATTTAGTTACTAGCATTGTCGTGTTAGACGAGACACAAATCGCGAATTGCACAAGGCGTCACCTGGTTTTTCTCCGGGAAGGATTTTACAAGGCGTCTTTCGTAAAAAGCGAATTTGATTACTTGAGTAATAGAATAAATGGTGTACTCGCGTGATAGATGATCTTGAGGGTGCATAAAGCCTACAACTCTGAACTGCAGACAGTCAAGGAGTTAATTTAGTAATTTAGGGTGCGGAACCGGCGACACGGCATCGACCCTTATACATTTGTTATTGCTTTCGCAGACTGCGCCTCATAGACGTTTTGTGTGACGCTGCGCTTCGGCATCAGCGTATGTACACTGTAAAATAATTTACACCCCAAAAAGTCAAAAAGGGTGTAAATGTGTCCATAACTCACACCCTTAGGGTGCTATCTATGTAACGGACACCCTAATGCTGTCAGTTATAGACACACTTACACCCTTTTTCACTTTTTAGGGTGTAAATTATTTTACAGTGTAGGCGGCGAAGCCCTACTGGAAGCGCTTTACGCGGAGCGCTTAAACGTGTCACTTAATTCCCAGAAGGATGTACTCTAACGTCTCAGTATTTTTCTATAATATCACCTAAATCGTTTCGAGGTCCCTTTAACAACGTTTTGCCTTCAGAATGACAGAGCATCCATAGTTTTGATATCACACTGACTTTTTCAGGGGCTTCATTTTGTTGACAATTTCAGCTGCTTCGGGAACTTCTCTGAATAAACGCTCGGAGCAAGTATACCCCGCTAGTAGAGTTGACTTGTGCTTCGACAAAAGTGCGACACGGATACTACTACAATTTCTTTCTCGTATGTTTCTTTTTGACCTGGCACCGCCACATCTTCCGGCACCATTAAAACTTTTTTTCGCCGACTGAACCTATTTTACGCGACATTCGTAAAATCGTAAAAAGCACTCTCAAATAAGTAAACTTCACAACAAACTCGAGGAAGCGAGCTGGTGGAGCGGGTTTGGGAGCCCCTGACAATGAGCGGTCGGGCCAACAACAGGCAGAGACAGGCGCTCTCCAGCGGAGCTCTCGATGAGAAACGGCGTGCCATCGGCGAAACGGCTTCTTTGGACGAGGAAAAATACCGCCCGTCCGAGATCGCGGTTGGAAGCGCAGAGGAGGAGGAGGAGGCGAAGCAGGAAGTGGAGGAAGCGCGCCTCGCCTGGAGCGACCGTGCGCCTCCATTCCGCGGCATTGTGTGCAAAAAAAAATTAAATTATGGGGTTTTACGTGCCAAAACCACTTCCTGATTATGAGGCTCGCCGTAGTGGAGGACTCCGGAAATTTCGACCACCTGGGGTTCTTTAACGTGCACCTAAATCTAAGTACACGGGTGTTTTCGCATTTCGCCCCCATCGAAATGCGGCCGCCGTGGCCGGGATTCGATCCCGCGACCTCGTGCTCAGCAGCCTAACACCATAGCCACTGAGCAACCACGGCGGGTCGCGGCATTGTGTGCACGAGGAGGTGGAAGAAGATGCCACGATCAGCATCCAACTGATGTTCGTACGCTTAGGCGTGTGCGAGTATTCGAAAATGTTCCAGTGATGAATGCAACAGTGTCGTATTTTCGATTCGGTCTGGCATCGAGCAGTCACTACTCGAAAATACGAATGTACAGTCAACCGCAAAAGTTTACGGGACGCAAGATCTGCCAAGAAGCTGTATTCTCGCGAAGCGTGGTCACACAACCTCGAATTAAACGTTCCAGCATGTAGTAGCCTTCGCCACCTACACAGTGATTCATTAAATACGAAGTGCCATGCCTTGACAGTGCATGAATTCACATGTGAAGGGCAAACCGCATCCCGTAAACTTTTGCTGTTGACTGTACCTTTTTCGAATAGATTTCGGATGTTAAACATGAAGTGCTTTCCGCTCCCGTTGTCGGTGACCTTCCAGTGACCTTCAGCCAGAAGCTGAAGGCTCTATCCGGGCACTCAAACAAGGATATCCGAACCAGCCAAATCATTTGTAACAAATCGGTCTCTGGCCTCCAATCCTTTGCGCAGGACCGCATTACGTACGCTAGTTATTGCCCAAACAAGCTACAAAAAAATATTGGTTCCGAGTTCTTCCTTATGCTTGTTCACAATAAAACTCAATCTGTAACCTCTAGTACGCTGAAGTTTTATTTGTCATTTCCAATAGGGCGACGTTCAAAAGGGCTCCATACACTTCGCTGTCATATATTTTTTTTTGACGCCCTGAGCGCTGAACGCCGCGGTCCGTGAGTTCCGCGGCGCGGGTTCTGCGTCGCCTCGACAGATGGCGCCACGCTGTGTGGCGCCTCCTTCAGTCGTTTCTAGCTGCCGCGGTGGCTTAGCGGTCAAGCACGAGGTCGCAGGCTCAAATCCCGGCCGCGGCGGCCGCATTTCGATAGAGGCGAAATGCAAAAACGCCCGTGTCCCGTGCATTTGGGGTACGTTAAATATCCCCTGGTGGTCCAAATTCATCCGGAGTCCCCCACCCCTCCTACGGTGTGCCTCGTAATCAAATCGTGGTTTTTGCACGTAAAACCTCAGAATTCAATTCATTCTTCTAGCTAGGCAGTGCGCTGTGTCTCCCTGGCGTCTTTATATCTGCCTATCGTGCGGCCTTGAGCCGGTTTTATTCTAACTGGGCAGCGTCCATATGAACCAGTGCACTGTATGGCGTGGTGCGGTGTGGTGTGGTGTGGTGTGATGTGGTGCGGTGTGGTGGGGTGGATTGTGCCGTTGCGAACGTGCAATACACCCCTTTTAAGATTGTGGCTTGCATCATCTCCAACAAATTAGTTTTAGCCGTGGCCGTTTCCGTGGAGCCGTGGATCCCCTTTCGCATTCTTTGTCTTAATTTACGTACCAGGATTACCAACTCTCCCTTGGGGCTGGGCTTCACATTCGCGCAGATCAGCTGCGCGGGAAAGTAGAGCGCAAGTCAGCACTCGCCGCAGCTATAGCTCTCTTTCGTTATATACCAACTTCTCAGCTACTGGAAGTTAAACAGCGCGAAAAGACAAAGACAGTAAAGACGCGCACAGAATGGACAGGCGCTGATCCAATGTGTACGGTGTGCTTACCGTCCTCCGTCTTATTTGCGCGGTTTAACTTGTCGATGATGATGATGCTTCCATAGTGAGCCACACTACGCTCCCTTCTACTTATCCACTTCCCCACATATGCCTACAGCCATCGTTTAAATTCATTATTTTCTCTCGCCACCAACTTGCCCAAAGAGGTTACGACTGCGTTCTCCCTTTCCGAAAAGTAGTTTTTGCACGTTGTTGCAGGACTACCGCAAGACAACAATTGCACGTCGCTACGTGCCATTGTGTTGCACCTCGGCAGACATATAGCTCCGCTCATGCAGCGCTTTGTTTCCATATGTCTGACGCACGCTACACTGGCGCCATCTCGTAGCCATTGTCGCCGCAGAGCCCATCTTACGCGATACTGCGCTTTTCTCCTCACCCTTTCTCCCTACTCTCCCCTTCCGCTTTCCTCTTTTCACACTGCGCTCTCTTCGCTATCACTGTCTTTCGTCACCCGCTGCGCCCCGCTTTCGCTCTTTCGTCCTTCGCTGTGCTCGTTCGCTCGCTCGCTCGCTCGCTCGCTCGGTTACGATAGACGCCAAGGCACGCTGACGCTCAAGGCAGGAAAGGGCGCCTAAAGGCTGCGCTCTAAAGGGAAATACAATGAAATCCGATGTATCCCGCTGACGTACCAGCGCTGGGTTATGGTGCGAAATTAGAAAAAAAAGAAAAAACATTGAACGGTACTTTCCATTTCTCTTTTCTAGTTACGACTAGCCCAACGCGATATTAACGAAAACAGAGGTCTGTAAGACTACTTCCATAATCTCATATTTGACTTTCGGGGTCCCGTATGTTCATATGGAATTATTTGGTACGGGTGCCGAATACTTTTCGTGTCATTGTACTTATCCTCAGGCCTTTACTGTGTTAGAGACATGTCCATGTAATATAGGACAAATAAAGAAACACAGCTGCAAATAAGTGGCAATTAGTTACAATTATTTTACCCTCAGCTCTGTACAGCACCGCAGCAATAATTATTAAGCCTGTGCGTAAGCGTACTGCACTTTACGGAATACCGAAGAACGTACCGCTGACGTGGGTTGCAGCAGTAGAGCTGGGAGCGGCATATTGATGCATTCATGATGAGAGAGTTTTAGCTGTCCATATACGCATTGCCCTTTACGTAATATCGGGTTACCGGAGGCTTGGGTGACAGTAACGACACTGATAACGACACCTTGTTACTCCTTGTAGAACTATACAACGCGTCAAAGGAAATTTAAAAAAAAACTATGAATTTATATGCTCGCTAGTACGGCGTTGTCGCCACTTTAGACCAATAGCTAAATATAACATGGTTTGTTTAACTCTGCACCACAAGATGGTGCCACCAACCCGGCCGCTCTCGTTTTCGTCTCCGGTATTCTGGGAAGAGCATTATATGCATATCCAAGCCAGCTAAAACTATATTGTGATTGCGGTCGATATAGCTTTATTTTAATGCGTTGCATATTGCAATCACTCAGTTCAGCCCTTGGACGCGGCCGGGCAGCCACCATTGAGGGTATGAGCCATTGTTCATTGCTGCGCGTCTCATATGTGGGTCTATTCTCTTTTAAGTTTGCTATGCTTGTTATTAAGTTGCTTCTATTTCTATGCGTTGCATATTGCAATCACTCAGTTCAGCCCTTGGGCGCGGCCGGGCAGCCACCATTGACCTTTAGCGCAAACACGTGACGTGACGTCACGACAGCCGGAGGAAAAGTTGGGCCCCAACTCGCGCAATATGCAACGCATTCTTGGCTTAACCAAGCTAAGCCTGGCCATTTTTCTCCAGAAGCTATGTATAGCACATGGCCCGTTACTGGCGAAACTATAGTTTCGTGCGCCCTGGTTGAATTCCGTGTCACCAGGCGACACTGCCTGCACTGCCACTATAAAGTTAAAACAAAGTTTTGCGATATTTGAAAGGGCAGTATCACTACTTTTTGAAACCAGACCAGGGTGTCCAAGAACGAAATGTTGCAGAAAATTTACCGGTTGCGACAATAATTGCGTAGCGTGTGGAGATGGCGCGGAAGGCATATCTTGTTATCATGTCGCAATATTCATACACAGATAAAGAACTTCAACGGGCAAAAGATGGGGAGGTCAGGCTGGGTGATGTGACTCTAGCCTGCTACTCCACGCTGAGAAAGTGGTTCGGGGGAACGACTGAAATAAGGTAGGAAGATACAGGTGGTATGGCGAAGGTGAATATTACGTCTTCATTAACCTGCATACAAAGGTCATTGACGACGTAGTAACCCTACCGATTGCATGTAATTGAATTTTGTTGAATCTGTGGTTGAGAATAGTAAACTGCGACTGCATTATTTGGGACACAATAGTAGGGAGCGTAAATAATAGATCTTAATTAAGACAGTAACTTTATTTCGTGATCAATGATTTGCTAACACGAACCGTTGGTCCTAATGGTCCGTAATCAGCGCAGAGGAAAGGTAAAAGTAACGAACTGACGACACCTGCCACTATACCATTTAAAAGAAACTGTTCATAATATTCATCCATCAATCCTATGAGGACCCCATCTGCAGTATTCCGGAAAACATACTATTCATGACAGAAAGTTCTAGCTTGTCCGTAAACTTATTACCGTTTACGGATTACACGGCTACCAGAGCCATGACGGCGGGCAAAGCAGGCAGCGACATCTCGTGATGCTTTGTCTGACTACAATGCGCCTAACTGTTTTTACGTCGGTTGAGTAATCTCTTCCAAGGAAAGCCACAGAGACTGTTCGCCAACGATGTCTCTACCAACGGTCTACATCAGCAGTCAAGTAGATTCTGGCACGTCACTTCAGTATTAATTAGGTCTCGGTGATCTCATGGTTAAGCTCTGAATCACAAGGTGCCGCTGCCCGCGCCGTTGGCACCGTGCAGTTCTCCGGTAGCCCGGTATTCAGCAAACACTAAAGCTTTAGTCTGTCCGGTATTCCGGTCTACGCAATGGCGTTTGTAGGTTACCAAGGTTACCTGAGGCGTAACCGTGAGCGGCCGGGTCTGCGGCACCATCTGGCGGCGCAGAGCTCAACCAGACAAACACAGCGTTGTTATTGCAGTAACCAAGTGCATTCTGCTTCGGCTGCCGGGTGTAAATTTTCGGTAGCGGCGTAATCGCGAACACGTTGCCTCTTTTTTTTTAACGTTTTATTTTTCGACGCAACACTCGTGGAACGTGAAAACGTGTCTATAATTAAGGCGTTGTGGTTAAACGAAGCGTCACACGATGTCACTACCAGTGTCGGAAACCCGAATTTGCGCAAACGCCATTGCGCGTATACCGGAATACCGGACACGCTATAAAACTAGAGACCTTTAGCGTGTCCGGTATCCGGACAAGCGCGGGTGGTTTTCCGGTTTAGCGGGGGCGTCAAGGTGAGCGGCCCGATCGGTGGCGCCAGCTGGTGGCGCAAAGCTCAACCACACAAACACAGAGCTAATTACTGTATTCTGCTTAGCTGCTGGCGTAAATTTTCGACAGTGGCGTAATCGTGTTCACAATTACGCCACTGCCAAAAATTTGCACGAGTGGCGAAGCAGGATATGGTGAGTTACTGCAGTTTTAGCTATGCGTTTGTCTGGTTGAGCTCTACAACACCAGGCGGCTTCACCGCTCACGTTTACGCCCCGACCATCCGGTAATCCGCCCAAACCGCTCCCGTTTACCGGAATAGCGTACAAGCTAAAAGTCTCTATTGCGCGTACCGGAATACCGGACACGCTATAAAACTCTCTGCGCTCTCTAACGCGAGGCTGTTCTTTTTTTCAACTTGTAGCACTTTCAAGAATACTGTAGCGCACAGTCATTTATCGCTGGGCTAGACCACCGAAGCACGGATATCGAAAGTCTATAATAGCGTCTTACAGAGAAACTATAGTCTGTGTAGCGCGGAAACTGGAGCAGCGTCCTTATATTAGCGCCGCCGCGCCTCTTCCGCGACGTCCGTCAGGGAACCGCTCGTGTCCTCGGCCTCGGCTTCACGGCAATCGGCGGCAGCCCGGCAAGCGGCCAAGTGTGCCGGGGCCGGCCCGGCCGAGACCAGTTCTTCGTTTGCTTTTTTTTTTTTTTCGACGTCCGCTGCTACCCGCTTTCCGCCACCAGCAGGAGAAAGAGAGCGAGGGGGTTGTAGCGGTTAGGGGAGAGAAGGAAAAGGCCGAAACGTGGTACCACGACGCTACGCCGCGTCTGGAGCGGCAGTCGTTGTTTGAGGAACCGTTTCTCGGAACGCATTTGAATGGGCCGCGCTACATGACCGTAAAACTTTTTCTCCGTTTATCGTTGTAGCTGGCAGGGGAGGGGTCGAGGAGGCTACGGAAAGGTACCCGAGGCAATGGGGGCGCCAGCGAATGGGAGAACTCGAAACAGAAGATGGACAGTTCGATTCAGCTTTCTGGCGATTTCTAGTTTCTTCTTTCATCATCATCATCATCAGCCTGGTTACGCCCACTGCAGGGCAAAGGCCTCTTTATTTTTTCTTTCTTCTTTATTTCTTGTTTCTTTTTGTCTACTTTCGTACACAATTTTTTCCGGCAGACTTCAGTAAACTGATCTCACGCTGCAAAGGGCTTCGACTACATCGTCATCAGCAGCAGCAACAGCGTTATTATATATACACAAGAAAACTGTGCTCTCGGTTCGCAAATTTGAACCCGAGATTTCCGTTTCTAATCGCTTCCCCTAAGCCCCTCCCACCAACTGCGAGCGCCATTTCGGCATGGCTTGTGTGACGTCGATACGTGCGGGACTGCAGTGCCGTGTCGTCTGCTCCGAAGCATTCCGAAACCACGTGAGCGCCGTGCAGAATCCATATACGCCGAGACTCACATATGCGCTCAAGTTTTGTCAGCTTGCTAAGCTGCACGTACGGTTTAACATGCAGCGCATAATTCAAGCTCAAAAATTTGGCGTCATGGCCCCTTAAATGAAACAAGAAAGAGGAACGCTAAATCATTTGTATACTAATAATGTGTTCTTTCAAAACTCAAGTCGCGTTAAAATCGCGGCAAGCTGTTCACTATTACAACAAAGAACCTCCCCCCCCCTCCCCCTCCCCCCACACACACACACACTTCTGTATCCGCCAATGATTCGCGGGTGTTTTTCGTCGTCTGTGACTGCACAACCGAAACCACGTGACGGTGTACAAGGGTGTACATCAAACTACACTCTTAAACAAATGTACACCCTTTGAGGTGTATATGTGAAGCATAACAGCAATCGCCGTCTGTCTTGCTTGCGTTTCCTTTCTTGAATACGCTGCGCTCGCTACTTTCCTGTAAAGAATGCTCTGTCATGCTGATAACGCGCATGCCGTTCGTGACTGGGAAGTACCGGGCTCGCAGCGTTAAAGAAATGAAATTCGGGCAAGACAGACGACGATTATTGTTGTGTGGCAAATATACACTTCAAAGGGTGGAATTTTGCTTAAGAGCGTAGTGTCTACATTCTCGATCACTGACGGCCGGCCCATAAATGAACCAATCTTGTACCGTTCCGCACGCACCAGACTTCATATTTGAGATAAACATCTTACGTAATCGTTTTCCATTTAATTTTGGAATGGACCGAAGGTAACGTGCAATATAATTAGGTTCCTTCGTTTTCGGGTAAAATCCGATTGCCCGATTTTTGGACCCCGAACAAGATTTACGAAAATCGTGTTATAAACCCCATTTCTCCCCGAAGTTTGCACTTGCTTAAATGATAATAATAATAATAATAAATGTGGGTGTTACTAAACTAATGAACGCTGCCTACGTTTCGTGCTCGGGGGGTTAAGATCTATATCATAATATTTATAATATTATAATGTATAAATATGGTATATGCCTCGTTCTCG
Organism: Dermacentor albipictus; assembly: GCF_038994185.2. NCBI lineage: Eukaryota > Metazoa > Arthropoda > Arachnida > Ixodida > Ixodidae > Dermacentor > Dermacentor albipictus. The sequence continues at coordinate 35,106,082 of NC_091827.1, read as the reverse complement.
CCTAGCACTCAAGCAATAACCGACATTTATAAAAAAAATATAACATATTCAGTGCCTACCAACGTTGAGTGAACGAAAGCTTGCTGCTTTTTTGTTTTCTTAAGTACCAGCGTTTAGTTCAGTATGACAAGGGTGCATTGAACCTCCCTTTCTTCGCGTCACATCCATTTACACTGTAAAATAATTTACACCCTTAACAGTCAGTAAGGGTGTAAATCTGTCTACGACTCACGCCCTTACACCCCAAAATGGGGAGTTATGATGTGTCTATAACTCATACCCCACTGCACACACCCCTTTGGAATGTAAGGGTGTAGGTCATAGACCGATCTGCACTCTTATTCACTCTTAAGGGTGTAAATTATTTTACAGTGTAAATGGCAGTAATGCACTGCCAGGAAGCGAAAGTAACGCAGAGATGGCGCTTCTCTGCATTGCGGACAGTAGCTGTGACATGAACCCCCGTATTCAGAAATGCATCGTAACTTGAAGCCCATCCTTGATATAAACGACGCCTGGTGTGAACATGCCTACGATGCTCATTGCGTTTCCTCTGGTGCGTTCATGACAAGCGTCATATAAATCAAGTCAAGCGCGGGCTTCGAGTTAGGATGCGTTTCTGAATACGGGGGTAAGAATATGTTTACCCAACGGCACTACGTTCAGAGAAGGGTAATTTCATAAATTGTGTTGCTAGAGCGTATACAGGGAACCAGTAAAACAGCATAACAGGCAAGGACGAAAAGCCCGACAGGTCTATATGGATGGACACAGAAATGTTTCCAATGCGTATGATAGTACATGTCAACAACGGCTTGCAAGACATAGGGAAAAGCTCGCACCTACCTGCAAAGCAGGCGCGCGTGAACCAATTGTTTGTACGTTTTTTTTTATCCTCCTTTGTTAGAAAAGTGCGGAGAGTAAAGTGAAGGAATCGCCAAATCCATATATATATATATATACATATATATATATATATATATATATATATATATATATGTATATGTATGTGTGTGTGTGTGTGTGTGTGTGTGTGTGTGTGTGTGTGTGTGTGTTTTGTGGTGTAGTTTGGTTTGTAGTTGTGGTGCAGTTCGTCACGTGTTTTGCGAGCAGCTCTATAGTTGCCATTACACGTTCCTGTGCTAGATTTCACTTGTCTAGGTAGAACGTTTGTGTCCAAAAGGAGAGCGTTGATTTCGTTAATCGTTTGTGAATGTTACTGGAAAATCCCGAACTGCAGTGTGCGGCTGCCAGTGCCAGACAACAAAAACGCCGATTTCTACTCGCGTTTTACTCTTTAAGATAACGCCCAACCCTTGACCCCCAGAATATTTTATATATATATATATATATATATATATATATATATATATATATATATATATATATATATATATACATATATATATATATATATATATATATATATATATATATATATATATATATATATATATATATATATATATATATATATATATATATATATATATATATATATATATATATATATATATATATATATAAGGACTCGCAAACGAAGAACCCAAAATATATAGTGTACTCAAGAGGTTAATATGTAGTGACATTACCAAATTCTATCAAAATCGGAGGCGAGTATTACCACCGCCTCACACTACACTGAACAGAGCTGAGTCCGTTACTTGGAGGCGACTACAAACAGAAACTTACGAGTCCCGTGCAACTAAAAACTTTCTACCCCGATATATACGAGAGCGATATGTGCAAGCTATGCAAGTCTGTTAGAGCCACCCTTCAACACATGTTGTGGGGATGTGAAATATATCAAAATAAAATGGCAGTCTCCCCAGAAAATCTACGGGCGCGGTGGTCGGCCGTGCTGCTTAGCTCAGAACTCCAAGACCAACTTTGGGCCGTCCAGCGAGCCAAGGAAGCCGCACGGGAGCAGCAGCTCCCAGTGGCCATCTAGGCGGCCCCAGGCCCGGGCCTCTCAATCGCCGGATTCCAAATAAAGTTATCACATCATCACAAGAGGTTAACACGGCAATGCTGAAACACAGTTCCACATGAAGTAAAAAAAAATCAGAACAATTTGGTTACCTTTAGTTCAAGCCATAGAGAGTACACTTGCGCAAAAACAACGCGAAATTGTATCTAGGTTAAAACTCCAAGTAGTGTAGTTATTATTTAGTAATTGGTTTGCTGAACTATCCATAACTCGGGGAAAACTCGCCCCAGGGCGTATCAAAAAAACGCTGTTATAGGACATGTGTCAAAGTTCCCGTGTGAAAAAAAATTACGGGGTTTTATGTGCCAAAACCACTTTCTGATTATGAGGCACACCGTAGTGGAGGACTCCGGAAATTTCGACCACCTGGGGTTCTTTAACGTGCACCTAAATTTAAGCACACGGGTGTTTTCGCATTTCGCTCCCATCGAAATGCGGCCGCCGTGGCCGGGATTCGATCCCGCGACCTCGTGCACAGCAGCCCAACACCATAGCCACTGAGCAACCACGGCGGGTGTTCCCGTGTGTTTAGACCACGACTTTGAGGTATCAAGCTTACCATGTGTCGTACAGGATACGTTGGGCATTGCAGCCTGACGAAGAAGCAACCGAGCTTCCTGGGAAACAAGTGCTTGCCGGCAAGCTTGTACTTCCTCATATTTCCCCGCCGTTTACTTATTTTGCCGCCTTCGTGCGCAAACGAACGCCGAGTATGGCTGAAGCCTACACGCGCTCGAACTTTCGTTTGCCGTTTCTTAGAGGCTGAGAAACCAGACAATGGGCGTCACAGCAGCCCTGACCTGGAGGCCGCTATCATAAAGAAACGCGTGGAAGTGTGTGACGCTACACGCGTGAAGCCTTGGTACGCGGGAAAGTACGGCGAGCTTTTTTTGAGTCATGACGGGAACGACTTCTCGGGAGTGGCCTCGGTGAGCGCATGTCATCGTTCTTTATTTCTCACGGCTGGCCACGTTACGTTGTTATCTGGAAAGTAGCGGACTCAGCCACAAAAGATTTGTGTACGCAGGAGCCGGAAAGAGAGGGGTTGTACTTTTTATTCGCGGCGACTCTGCTGTGCGCAGTATGTTGCAGTGCGCAAAAAGCACGTGCAATCCAGCGAAGCAGGCATTGCGGCGCTCAAAGGTACGTTAAAGAGCAGCGTTAAAGTTAAGGTGGCTAAAGCGTTCTGTTAAAATTGAATTATCGGGTTTGACGTAGTAGTTCTGCGGAAACCCGCAAGGTGGTGAGAAGTAATCAATAAAGGGAAAATCAGACATCCACCCGTTCGTAGCAATTGCTGACAAAGGAAACCCAAACGGGTTCCTCGAAGCAAAAGCCTCAGAGTTGAAGAAAAATTCGTCCTGGTCCGGGACTCGAACCCGGGTCCACCGCCTTTCCGGGGCAGCCGCTCTACCATCTGAGCTAACCAGGCGGCTAGCACATGCCAGGGCGAAGTCGAATTTGGCGACAACACACGAAGCAAAGGCAAGGTTTGACGTAGTAGTTCTGCGGAAACCCGCAAGGTGGAGAGAAGTAATTAATGAAGGGAAAATCAGACATCCACACTTGCCTTTGCTTCGTGTGTTATCGACTAATTCGACTTCGCCCTGCCATCTGCTAGCCGCCTGGTTAGCTCAGATGGTAGAGCGGCTGCCCCGGAAAGGCGGTGGTCCCGGGTTCGAGTCCCGCGGACCAGGACGAATTTTTCTTCAACTCTGAGGCTTTTCCTTCGAGGAACCCGTGTTTGGGTTTCCTTTGTAGCAATTGCTACGAACGGGTGGATGTCTGATTTTGCCTTTATAAATTATCGGGTTTTACGTACCAAAACCACGACCTGATTATGAGGCACGCCATAGTGGGGGACTTAGGAAATTTGGACCACCTGAGGTTCTTCAACCAGTAACTAGATCTAACTACACGGGTGCTTTCGCATTTTGCCTTCATCGAGATGCGGCTCCCGAGGCCGCGATTCCATCCCACGACCTCGTGCTTAGCAGCCTAACACCATAGCCACTAAGCAACCACGGCGAGTGAAAACGTTCTGTCGAAGTTTTATTTAATTAATTTGGCAGAAGAATGTTAACTGCTGTATAGTGGAGAAACTAAGGAACAAAGTTCCTCACTCTTTCTTTTTCCGAATTTCACGTCGAAATGCCAGCATCCGCACGTGAGTGTGAAGTCAAAGGTTTCAAAGCCATCTTATCTTTTTTTCTTATTTCGATTGGCCGTTCTGGGGAAGGCAAACTTGTCAAAACTACCTTGGTAGTATCATAGCCTCCTTAACGCCATGTTTGAACTCGGATCCTGAAACTCGGACAGTTTGAACTCGAGCTGATCTCGGAGGCCATATTTTAAGTATAAAGCGGCGTCGCCACTGAGGAGGTTAAAGTAAAACTGCTGGAATGGAAACGATGTCCCATAGGTGAAGCCGCACATGAGGGGCACGATAAAACCATACATAAACGAAGCGCTTTTCGCACACTTCCCATGAGTTAACCAACCTCCTTAGTTAATCACGGCTTATTTTTACTAGACGGATACTTACCTACATGTATCTCTGTATTACTGGTTTAAGTATGAAATCTATCCTGGCATACTGTATTGGGAAGTATTTCATCAATATTCAGAATAATTTATTATTTCCGTTGGTAACAACCAGCCTTTATTTTTAATTAGCCTAGCATTACAATAACAGAGCCAAATCCCTTAATCTGTAAGCGGAGATCACCCGACAAGGTTCTATTAAGAAAAGGCAAGCATTGGCTTCCCCTTTCCAGGTAAGCAGCTACGGGAGCTTCCACTCCAGCACTTTTGCAGTGGAGCTGTTAGAACCTCGCCGAGTTTCTCTTGACGTCCGCAGCCTCGCCGAGCTGGGGTGGCGAGAGCTGAGAGAGAGAGTGAAAGCAGAGTATAGAAATAGCATCGCGCAGCATAACGACGCGGCGCGGGTGGGTGGAGCCTAGCGAGGGAGAAGGAGGGGCGCGCACGTGAGCGAGCATCGCGGCCCGGATGCGTGCCCTCTACTCATGCGCGAGGCAGTGGGGTCGGGTGAGGGCGTTCTACGGCGGCTGCTACGGTGCCTCGATATCCTTCTCTTCCTCCGCTCCGTACAGAGCGGAGACAAACGCAGCGTCTGCTACGGCGCTGGCCACGAGAATAACGGACGCCATAGGGACGCGTTGCCGGCGCTCGTGTGTCTTGTGGGCGGTTTGGCACTACTTTACTGGCCTTCCTCCATCTCCGCTGGTCTCTGGTGTTTGCGATAGCAGAGCCACGCATATTTTTTATGCGAAGCATATTACGAGGGCGCAACCCAGCTCCTCAGGCGCGGCGGTGTCGCCTTCAATACCACGTGACACCGTGACGTCACGACAGAGGAGAAACGGGGCTCCAACTCGCGCCGTCGCTCGCGGCGTCGCCTTCAAGGCTGACCACGTGACACCGTGACGTCACGACAGAGGAGAAACGGGGCTCCAACTCGCGGCGTCGCTCGCGGCGTCGCGGCGGTATATAAGCAGCTGCGCTTGCCTCTGCTAGACACTCACGAGGTGAGATGCCTCCTGGAGACAGAGTTGCTCGTTGGAATGCGAAGCGGAGGTTGCGGCGAGCTACAGAGACTGTTTCTAGGTGGCTTTGCTACGGCGCAGCGACTACGCGCCCCGCATCGGACGCGGTGAGCGTCGAGCAACGCAGCGTTCGGCGCGACAACGAAATGTGCGCCTGAGCAAGCGCCGCACGCCTGAGCCGACGCCGACGACACCGGCTTTTCTGCGACACGAGCTCCTTAACGCTGTCGCGTTAAAATAAAGGCTAGTATGCTTCGTATCCTCCATGGGCTTAACCTTAGCTAAGCCACAGCCATTTTTTTGTTTAGCCTCCTTGGTCGCCACGTCTTTCGTGATTCTTTCATGGCCTACGGAGCCTCCTATCTCGGCAACAGGGATAGGAGGCTCCGTACTTTCCTTGCTTATATTTTTTGTACGAGAGCTGTTCGAGTCATACCTGGACAATTTCACATTTTCTGGACATTTTTTTCAGGATAACGAAGCATGTTTAGATGCGTGGAGGTGATCCTTCATTGAATCTTAAGCACTTATCCCAGCGTTTCAGCAGTGCATAGATTTTGGAAGCAAACAAAGATAGAAACGGCACAAAGCAAGAAGATACAAGACAGCGCGATGTTTATTACCACTGACTGGGAGGTTTATTTCGTCCAAGATGGCTTCTAAACATTGGAAGGGAAAGAAAAGAGAAGAAAAGAAAAATTATGCAGATCCCAGACACTGTGGGAATCGATGTAAGCGAAGCTTTCCGTGCTGGATGCTTTGATTGACTATAATTAGCGGTGATGCTGACGGCTAAAACTTAATTTATTCAACGTTTAGGCTAAGACAAGAGTGGTAAGTTGTTGTTAAACATTACTTTGCGTGCACCACTGCTGTTTGTCTACGTAGTACACAGAACACACGGGGAGAGGTGTTTGCTTGAGGCGTTATTGTGCGCCACATTTTATAACTTATGAGAAAGTTGAGCGTTGTCATGTCCTCACATGACACATCGCATTGTTGCAGAAGTACTAAACCTGAATCGGATTATGGGGCTGTGCGTTACAGAACCACTCTCGGATTATGAGGCAAGCCGTAGTGGCGGACTCCGGATTAATTTCTTCCACTTCTCTACTCTTGTGTCCTGTCTGCACGCCTCACTTTTTTTGGCCACAGAAGTGTTGATTTGACGGTCGACCGCTTCCGTTTTGTCTCCTGGACTCTGCGGTGCGAATTAATGCGGCTCTGTTTCTGCACGCCCTGCGTAAGTTGCCCGCTTCACATATTTACATGGCGTTTATTTTTCAGAACTAGCAGCAATGTACTGTACCGTGTCTTGAACTTGAGCTTAGCCTGTTTCCCCGCAACCGCTGTCGTATAGTAGTGGGGTTTCTTTGCCCTCTCACGTCACCTCCCCACTCTCTTTTATTGGAAATGCATCTTATCCCTCTCCTTTTTCACCTCTCTACAGTTCTATCTGGACCCCTCTGGCCTCGCACGTTAGTTAGTGGAAAGGGATGCGCTGCAGTTTCTGCAATGCTTCCGAGGGGAGTCACGGATAATTACAGCTGTCAAGCGGCTAATGTGGCAACGGCCAGGCAGCTCCAGAGGGCATTTTGGACATTCGACGTGGCTCAAAAGCAGAGAGGCGACATAAAGTTAAAAGTGTAAGAATAGTATTTGAAGAAAATGGCGAATTTTAATAACTTACAACCCAGTTAAAAAAACTGGCTGTGGCATAGCTAAGGTTAAGCCCAGGATGCGAAGCATACTATCCTTTATTTTAACGCGACAGCGTAGGAACTCGTGTCGCAGAAAAGCCGGTGTCGTCGGCGTCGGCTCAGACGTGCGGCGCTTGCTCAGGCGCACATTTCGTTGTCGCGCCGAACGCTGCGTTGCTCGACGCTCACCGCGTCCGATGCGGGGCGCGTAGTCGCTGCGCCGTAGCAAAGCCACCTAGAAACAGCCTCTGTAGCACGCCGCAACCTTCGCTTCTCATTCCAACGAGCAGCTCTGTCTCCAGGAGGCATCTCACCTCGTGAGTGTCTAGCAGAGGCAAGCGCAGCTGCTTATATACCGCCGCGACGCCGCGAGTGACGACGCGAGTTGGAGCCCTGTTTCTCCTCTGTCGTGACGTCATGGTGTCACGTGGTATTGAAGGCGACACCGCCGCGCCTGAGGAGCTGGGTTGAGCTCTAGTAATATGCTTCGCATAAAAAATAAAAAGCTGAGCATGGTGCCAACTGCCATCACCCCGTTTCAAAGGGGACGCTCCTACCTTCCATCCATCCATCGTGGTTGGGTGAAAACGAGTTTCTCCCGTCGCCTTGTCTCTCTTACTCGCACTGTCATCTATATACACGCTCTGAACCACCCCCCGATGCGGTGGTCGCGACTGCAGCCCACAGCAGCAGCAGTGGGAAAGTCGAAGGAAGAGGCAAAGAAAGCTTTGCTTTGAAAAGCCGGTAGATCCCACGCCCTTTGAGAATTGATCCTATAGTGTGCGGGGGGGGAGCCTACCAAGTTAACGAAACGACCAAGGTCGATTCAAATAGGTCGCGAAGCTTCGGGCGAAAAGCGGTTCAGTACAGATTGTCACCGACATCAGCATGGGGGGTTATGGGAGCAGCGATCGAAGCGCGACTATGTTTGGAGGGAACAAACATTGGGAAAGAAAAACGTGTTTTTTAATTCAAACGAGACACAGTTAGATTCATTCAACGAAAACAAAATTCCTGGTCAATTTTATATATTCGTGATGAGTTAAATAAATACGTTTAATTTTATTATTAATAATAAATGCATTTCTTTTCAGCGCCCATCGCTACAGGGGGCGTTGACGCCACTATCACTCGCAGTGCAATGCACGTCTTGAAATCGGCAGATAGGCGCACTCGTATCACCTGTTGAAATACGCCCCCCTCACAATTTGTGCTTTCTTGCTTGTCGAAGTTTGTCTGAATGTGGTGACGCGGGTAGCTTCATTGCTTCTTAATCTGTTCAGTCCAAAGTAGTGAGTTACGACCGCCAGATAATTGTGTAGTTTTTGTGCGACTGCGCTGCCCGACGGACTAGGCATCCGACAATAGGATCAGCACTCTACACCGGCCTCCAAAGAAAGTATGTTCTGCGCAGGGATGCGATTTCGACAACCGTACGGCTGGCCTTTTCCTGCATCGCTTTCCACGCTGAAAGCTCGAAACGCCCATCAAGTCGAATGGCGGGGCATTTGAATATATAGCTCCAAAGGAAGAACAACAAAACAAATTTCGCGCCTTCGAAAACAAAATGACGTCACTTCTGCTTTTAACGGACATGGCGTCACGTTATTTTTTCTTCCGCCGGAAGTGTTCCCACCACATACAGATGGCGCTAAGCCACATGACCCGGCGATGGACCGCCATGTTTTGAACGTGTGGGCTCCTATGGAAGCTTCGCTACCAGGTATATTTACCTTGAAACGACTATGAGAGCAACAGCACACTCTTTCATGATCTACATGACACGCATGTCATGACGTTCATGCCATGACCTATCATTTATGGTCGTCATACACTCTTGTCACACTATGCCAATTATGGTATATATCAAGTTAACGAAACGACCATGAGATTACCAAGACGTAGGTGACTAGATAGATAGATAGATAGATAGATAGATAGATAGATAGATAGATAGATAGATAGATAGATAGATAGATAGATAGATAGACAGACAGACAGACAGACAGACAGACAGACAGACAGACAGACAGACAGATAGATAGATAGATAGATAGATAGATAGATAGATAGATAGATAGATAGATAGATAGATAGATAGATAGATAGATAGATAGATAGATAGATAGATAGATAGATAGATAGATAGATAGATAGATAGATAGATACTGTCAAAGTGTCAAGTGTTCGTCAAGAAATGATTCGCGATTAAAATCATAGCGCTCCCGTAATTGAGAGTATGACATGGCTGCCGCCGGCAAAGCAGATTGGTTGGAGATGATACTAGCCACAATACTAAAACATTAAAATACTGCATGTTCGCAAGGGCACACCCAACCACACCAAAGCACACGAACCTGCTTTGGACTAATTGTCACTGCAAGCGCCGTCTCGGCCAAACAGCAATCGACTGCGCGCCAGACGCTGCCGACTTGGTCATAGCTTGGTCACGCAGCGTGGCGCCATCTCTCGAGCCGCGGAACTCACAGGCCGCGGGCGTTGAGCAGGGTACCCTGTTTCAGCGCCAAAAGACGACAATCAAGTGCCTTGTATCTGCCTTTTGAACGTTGCTATCGAAAATGACAAATAACACTTCAACGTGCTAGAAGTTATAGCTTGAGTGACTATGTGAATAAACATTAGGAAGAACTCAGAAGATTTTTTTTATGTAACTCTTTTGTGAAGTAACTAGCGTACTTAACTTGGTTCTGTAAAAAGGTATGGGGACCAACGAGCACCTGCTTGTTGTCTACCTCAAAACTGTTCGTCAGCGTGAGATCACGTTCACATCAAGTATATGTATTACATGTGATGTACCTCATACTGTACTTTTCGTTCCTACCACTCTTGTAAGTGTGCCTACGGGTGAATAAATTTCCTTTCCATCACGTGTAATGCTATGTTCACACTACGGTCGTAACGCGCGTAACAGCTCTTTTGGCGTATCGAACGTAACGGCTGTAAAAAACGTTACGGCAGTTAAGCCGGCACCTTTGTTCACATTTACTGCTGCTTAAATTACGGCTTTTACAACAGGCCAATCAAATTTGGAGCTGCAGAATGGACGTCACCAGCGGTCCAATATGGCTCCTGCCAACATGCGAGCGCTGGCCGAGATCGAAGAAATTCACGCTCAAAACAAACTTATAGTCATGTATTCAATCGCCCAAAGACGACGAAGGCGACGCAGAAGGGTTTGGGTGCGGCAAGTATTTTTCGACAGGGCCACGGACGGCGATTTTCACAACCTTTTCGCCAAGCTCCGAGTTGGTGACGCTGCGATGTTTCATAACATCATGCGCATGTCGCCCCAGCAGTTCCGCTTCCTTGAAAACCTAATGAGACCACTCATCGAAGTTCGGAGCACGCATCTGTGGCCATCGATTTCCTCGGCGGATAAACCAGATGAACTGAAAACAGTCTCGCAAGGCACACTGCAAAAATTTTCACGAACACAGCCAATCGTGCGCACGGAATGGCGGAATGGCACTTCCCGCGCCCGGAGCTGTCTGCAGACGGGAGGACGGAAGTGTCGTCACCGGTTGTTGAAAGCCGAAAGCTTATCGACGTCATTGGCTGTGTCGCAACGGTCGTAACATAACAGTCGTAAATGTTGCCGACCCTTCAACACTCTCACCAACGATTTTTGCGAGAATTGCGCACGTTGGTACCTTTACGTTCGCAGTCTGAACTAGACGCATACGCTTGTTGCGCTTCCGCTTACGTATGTTACGAAAAATCGGCGCCTTACGAACGTAGTCTGAACATAGCATAACTGTGTCTCTCCGTGGGTATATGTATCTGTATGTTCATGCGTGAGCACTCGGACATTACTTTGAAAGCGTGCTGTATTTCGTTTCTTACATGTTATCGTCCCGGTGAAAGTGTGCCGTGATTATGATTCAGTGATCGAATCGTCTCTGGTCATAACAAACTTTTTTTCTAAACGCACAGTTGCCTCTCCAGCTTGCTTTACCAGCTGAGCCGCCGCAAGTCTGCGATTGAGCCATAGTTGAGGACGAGCTGTTTTCGGCCTTCAAGTCTATGAAGTGTAATCGCTGTCCAGGATCGGATGGTCTTACGATGGTCTTACAGTCGAATTTTATCTTAAATTTTGGACAGTGTTACGGAAGCCGTTCACATCACTGGTGAACAGGCTGCTCAGTGAAGGGACTTTGTCAGCGTCTCAACGAGAGGGGCTAATCACTCTCCTTTGTGAGGACGAGTCGAGGAGCACCGATCTGAGAGCATGGCGTCCAATCACGCTTCTGAACTACGATTATAAGCTCATAGCAAAGTGCCTGCGTACGCGACTCACACCAGCGCTCAGCACTGTTTTGGGTCCGTACCAGACATGTAGTGTACAGGGGCGCTCTACTCGGCTTCACGGTTTAGCAGTGAGGGACCTTCTCCTGTGGGCAAACACCAGGAAACTTCCAGGTATTCTTTGCTCCTTTGATCAGAAGGCTTTCGACATCATTAACCATAGGTACCTTTTCCGTGTTTTGGAAGAGGCTGGTTTTAGTGTGGGTTTTCGGCAGATGGTCCAAGCTTTGTATTCTCGACCGACTTCTGCTGTTGTCATACGGGACCGCGTCTCGGAGGCGTTCATTGTGGGACGTGGTGTACGGCAGGGGTACCCCCTCTCACCTGCCCTCTACGTACTCGCTTTTGAACCGCTTCTGCAGAGGTTGTCCTGTGACAGCAGAATTGGCAGGTTCCTCCTCCCTCCAGGTTCCCCTCTGGCTGCACTTTTTGCCTACGCGGATGACTTGTCCATTGTCGTCCCGGACGACGCATCAGCCTGCGGCGTCTTGGAGGTCACGGACACTTACTGCAGAGCGAGCGGTGCAAGGTTGAATAGGTAGAAAAGTGCAACCATGTACTTGAACTCCACTCTGTCCACTCCGCAGCCCGTTCCTGGTCACCCCGTGAAAACGCGGCTGCACATTCTAGGCTTCCAATTCGAACCAGATGGTCTCTCTCCTGAAAACTGGCAACAGGCTAAGGAGAAGCTTGAAACCAGGATTCAAGAATTCAGCGCGTTGTCATGCCCATTGACTGCTCGAGCGACAATCCTGCGCTCACTTCTGTTTTCATTCCTGACGTATGTGGCGTGTGTTTCTCCTGTTCCAACCCGAACCAAGCTTATCTTGGAGAGGGTCCTCTTTCGCTTCCTTTGGAACTGTACAAATGGTTGTGTAGCAGCTAGGCGGGTGCTCAAGTTGCCCAGGGATAAGGGAGGACTCGGAATTCCCGACCTGGGCATCGTGGCTACTGCACTACATGTCAGATGGACCCAGGTCGCTCTTAACTCGGATATGCTCCTGACTCGAAGCTTTACCTCGTTTTTCCTTAGCACCCGACTCCGCTTGTTTTCGCAGAGCACATTTTCCCGCTGTGTTTCTCGCTCAGGTACCCCGTCCACCATTTATGCGGCGGCTGCCAACTCTTTGGTAAGCCTCCGCACGGTTCGCCCCGACATCGACGTAGTTTCAACTCCACTCCATGAATTAGTAGACATCCTCAGCCCAGGCCTCCCCCCGCATTGCCAAATGTATGACCTGTCCATTCACAGGCCAAACTGGAAGCTCATCACGGCCAGTTTCCTCGACGCTAGGCGAGCCACGTTCATGTACCGCCTGGCGCGAGGGTGCCTGCCGTTGGGCTACAGGCCCTTCACAGCCGTTCCGGCTAGTGGAGTGTGCCCGTTCTGTGGCGCTCGTGAAGACTCGGTTCATGCTTTGCGCAGTGTTTGCTTCCTGCAGCGCTTCTCCGCAGGATTGCTAGTCTTTTTAATCTCCCAGGCGTTCCTTATCAGACAGTTCGATTTTTGCACCCCTTGCCTAATCAGGCGATCAACCAGTTCGTGCTTCTCCTCGCCGAGTGCTCCTACCAAGTTTGGCTGGCACGCCGCGATGCAATTTTCGGGGGTTGGGCACCGGGCCTTCACGAAGTGCTTGCGAAAGTACGGAAGGAAGTCTGGCTCCATCTTCCACTTCGAGAAGTTTCTCGAAGTGTGGGCCCGTCCTGCGGTGATTTTTGATGAGGCAGGTGGAAAGCTATCCATTAAGTTATGATGCATGCTCCTAAGGTCGCTCGACTCGGCCGTGTGTGACAGTCGATCTACGGGGTTTTGTTTGGTTCAGTGGAACCCGGAGCTCGAACCGGTGATGGCGCACCCTTGGGTGGTCGCGCTGCTCCGCGGACGGCTTTGGTGCTCTCCAGTGTTGCAAGCCTTGGCCTTTTTTGCGTCAAGGCAGTCCGAGGGTCAGTCAGGCTTGTGTCCTGTAAGACCGACATGGCTGTTTGTGTGTTGAGTGCAGTAACCCTGTGTTGCTGCATCACAACAGCCCCCTTGTCCGGGAAGGACCGTTGGCCCGAACCAAAGCCCCCCGCCCTGTCAACCCGCGTTGAGGGGGGGAACCGGGGTCAATGTATCGAATGATGCTGGGTTGATGAGTGCATGAACGCTCATGGACGCGGCGCCTTCAAAGGTGCGAAGTCCTCTTCCCATCTGACAACGGTTCCGTGACGCGGCGCCTTCAAAGGTGCCAAGTCCTCTTTCCATCTGTGAACGGCTCTCAATTCTTGAAGATCTACGACGAAATATTCAAGATGTTCAAGGGTTTGATTTGCCCCCAGTAGAAAGAAGGTACTTAGCACAGTCCGTATTTTGCGGCCGAGTGTGGTACGTTTGTCACGTTCTACGGCCACCATTACGGGTTACTAGGTCCTTGCAGTCCCTTCTTGGTTCGTTCTTCTGGTCGGGCAGTACAGAACTCTGCCGCGCGGCGCTTGGCCAACCACGCTCTCGCGGTGGTTTCGCGTTGCTATCCGTGTCTGTCCGCTGCCGGCTGCTTGCCCTGCGAGTTCTGCTCCGTCTGTTACAGCCTGATCAGTGTCCTACGCGTGAACTCGCCTGCATTTCCTTGGCACAAAAATTGGAGGACGCTTAAGCTTCGCCTTCAAGAGTGGAACGCGAAAGCGTTCCCGTCGACCCGCCAAGGGGTGTAAGACAATGCGCTACGGCGCAGCGATCGCCCCGCATCGGACTTTGCACCCACCAATCACGCGGTGAGCGTCGAGCAACGCAGCGTTCGGCGCGGCAACGAAACATGCGCCTGAGCAAGCGGAACGAACCAAAGAACTCGGTGTCTCGGAACGTCGTGATCAGCACGGACAACCGGGCGGCGACGAGCCTCGCACCGGTCCCCGCACAGCCCCAATGCGCGCTCGGCGCGCCACCTGTCGGGGTAGCGCCGTACATTGCGAGGAGGGGGTCTTCTGTGTTGCGAGGAGGGGGTCTTCTCCCACTGCCGTCTGGTCGTCCAGAAACCGTTTGCACCACACAAATATAGTGCAGCGGCATAGCATCTGGACATCGTGCCGAGCTTGAAGCCCAGCGTAATTTTGAGCTGTATTTAGACCTCCTTTGTTGAGAAACTTTATTACCATGGTGTCGTTCCACAACAGTGTTTACAGGCTCCCGCGCCGTCCGAGTTAACACGTCACTTCCGCTGCGAAGGTTAGTGGAAGGCTGGGCAGGCCGCGTACTGAGTGAGTGAGTGAGTGAGTGAGTGAGTGAGTGAGTGAGTGAGTGAGTGAGTGAGTGAGTGAGTGAGTGAGTGAGTGAGTGAGCGAGTGAGTGAGTGAGTGAGTGAGTGAGTGAGTGAGTGAGTGAGTGAAAAACTTTATCAGCTCTAGATTCGCTGGTCTTCTGCGGTCTTCGGATGGAATCTTCTAGCACAACGGTCGGTTGCCCTTAGTCCAGGGCTCCGCTGGATGCTGCTGCCAGTTGTGCTCGCCGAATCAGACCTTCTTGGTCGACTTGGCGATCGCTGGAGAGCACTCCCTCCCATTGCTCCGCACTCGGGTTTGGCATAACGGGTACCACGTCTATCTTCTGGCACGCCCACGTTATGTGAAAGAAATTTCGGGAGAAGAGGAGGGCACGTGCCCGCGGTGTGCGAATGGTTCGCTTTCCGAACCGTTAAGGCTCATTCCCACTGCAGACCAACACGACACCGATTTCGGTCTGCCGACTGTCGGCGACAGCGTTTTTTTTTTCCTTCGGCCTCTGTCCCACTGTACCGACAGCGAGCACTCCGCCGACCGTCGGCAGATTGTCGGCGTCGGCTCAGTGTGACAGAGGCGCCGACACGAAGGGGAAAAAAAGAACGCTGTCACCGACAGTCGGCAGACCGAAATCGGTGTCGTGTTGGTCTGTAGTGGGAATGAGCCTTTACAAGAGCGTCGGCCCTGGTTCTTAGAAACAAATCTCCCAGCACATATTAGAGGGCGCTCCTACGCCAGGTCGATTTAGGCGCCACTGGCCTCCTTGAAACCATTGGGTTCAGCGAGAGCAGTGGAAAAGTAAACATGTCCGCAGTAAGGATTAGTAAGAGGCGATTGGAGGATTGGTGGAAAAAAAAAGTTGGGAAACGAAAAAACCGAGACGTACAAAAGCAAGGTTCGCCATAGGGGATCAGAAAATTTGGTTGTGGGAGTTCATAGCGTTTCTTTTTTTCTTGTTTAACCTAGGTAGGACATTCGGCAGTATAATAGCAAGAGCTTGGTGGCGGAAGCCACCGCCACGTTCCAAAGTGGACGCTCATAACATCCATCCATCCATCCATCCATCCATCCATCCTTTTCGGTGATTTAGTGGGCTTGGACGTTCATTTAACGCGAAGATGTAGTTGCAGGATGAGTCGAGAACGTCATGTCAGCACTACCTTGAAGAGCTAACTCGAATTTGACTTCCAAGAAACGAGGGAGCAAAGAATGACGTCCCGTCGCACGTGCATCGGATGCAACTCAAGGCGCACGCGGGTTGCTACGCGCCGCGATGGCGCACCCATGGTGCCCTTCTTTACACAACCGGCGCCGCCGAGCGGGTCTCGCCATCGCCTCCGACTTTTCTCGCTCTCTCCTCGAGCGTCCTGGCTCGGGCTACGACGGCAGCCGAGCCAAGCCGGTCGATACGGCAAGCTAGATGACTGAGGAGAGGAGAGGACGGAAGCAGAGGGAGGGAGGGAGTATCGCAGGAGGGGAGCTTCGATTAACGGGGCCTCCCTTCCCGGCTTCAGATCGATGCCCGCCGCGCTGCACTTTTTTCGACGCTCGAAGGCAACGCGGTGAACAGAGACGCGCGCAGAGTTTACGGCATACTCCGCCCCCCCAATTGATTGCAGGCCACTCATTGGAGTACTTGAAGCAAGAGGGGAGAATCGTTGACATCGAGTGCCAATGAGGCAGTATGCACGCTCGTGAAGGGAGATCGCACTCTTTTCAGCGTCGTGCTTAAGCACACCACTAACGGTGCGTCAAAACACCATAGTCAGTTCCATCATTCGGTGGTCGAAGCTAAACATCGGCGCCTAAACTGCAGTGTAACTATGGGGTGGATAGTCGAGAGCCCTGTTAGAGTACTGGCATGACATATATTCGACTTGTCACTCAATTGCTTACCTTCACTCTTAAAAATATTTACACCCTTTGGGGCGTATCTTGTCCCACAACAATAATCGTCATCTGTCTTGCCCGCGTTTCCTTTCTTTAACGCTGCGAGCCCGGTACTTCCCAGTCACGAACGGCATGCGCGTTATCAGTGTGACGCAGCTTCTCGAAAGGAAAATAGCGAGCGCCGAGCTTTCAAGAAAGGAAACTCGGGCAAGACAGATGACGATTATTGTTGTGGGACAAGATAAGCCCCAAAGGGTGTAAATATTTCTAAGAGTGTTGTATACTGAGAGGTACACCTTTTGGGGTGCATATCTGCCACACAACGATAATCGTCATGTGCCTTGCTTGCGTTTCCTTTCTCGAAAACGCCGCGCCCGCCACTTTCCTGTCGGGAATGCTATGTCATGCTGATAACGCGTATGCTGTTCGTCACTGGGAAGTAGCGGCCTCGCAGCATTAAAGAAAGGAAATGCGGACAAGATATGACATTTATCGTTGTGTGGCAAGATACAACCCAAAGGGTGTAATTTTTGTTTTACACTGTACACTCTTAGAAAAATTTACACCCTTTGGGGCTTATCTTGTCCCACAACAATAATCGTCATCCGTCTTGCCCGCGTTTCCTTTCTCTAACGCGGCGAGCCCGGTACTTCCCAGTCACGAACGGCATGCGCGTTATCAGTGTGACGCAGCATTCTCGACAGGAAAGTAGCGAGCGCCGAGTTTTCAGGAAAGGAAACGCAAGCAAGGCAGATGACGATTACTGTTGTGGGACAAATATACACCCCAAAGGGTGCAACCGTTTTAAGAGTGTTGTTTGAACGAACAAGTTTCAGTTTCGGCTTCCGCGAGAGACGCATATGTGTGGTGACGCCATGATCGAGAGGATCGACATTTGGGCGAGGTGGTACTGGTTGAACATCTTGAAGACAGAAGGCAGGAAGCGCTGTCCTGTGTGTTCCTGCCTTCTGTCTCCGTCATATTGCGCTGCCCCTTCAAGATGATCGCGAGGCTTGGGGTTGCTATTGTGGAGGTCGTCGAATTCGCCATCTTGTCAGCACTGATTGGCCCAGAGGCCTTCCACGGCCTCTCTGATTGGCTCAAATTGCCACCATTAAAGATTAGTCAATATTTGACGATTTCTAGATCCAGAATAACACTCGCTATAGCCAGGAAAGGCGGGTGGCGACGGTGCCTTGGATTTTTGCCACCAGCTCGTCGAAACGTCACGAAATCGTAAGGCGTTTGCTCAAGCCTAGTCGATGTTTTATCGGTTAAAAAGGAACGGACTACCATATTATATTGTAATTTTTTTAAAAAGATCTGAAGCTCAGCTCGTGCCAATATTAAAAAAACGTTTACTGATCCGCGACAATCTAAACACGAATGAATAACTTAATATTCATGACGTCACAGCAACGTACCGGCGCTAGGGTTTCAGCGCGAAATTCAAGACATGCGAACTTTGAGTGGTTTCAGCAATAGCGCACCTAAGCGTCTTTGCGCACCGGAAGCCCCGCGCCCTGCGTACACCTTTTGCGTACTTTGGGTGCGAAAAACTCCCCTCTCGACGTTCGTTTTCTCTTTTAATAATCGACCTATTACCGCGATATTAACAGAAATAGAGTTTTGGGGTTTTGCCTGATAAAACTTATTTCTCTTCAGTATCCCTCTCAGGGTGATGGCAAACAGAAATATAATGCTGTACACGTTTTGCGTCTTCGAGAAGACTGAATCATATGCAACACATTTTCTGGAACCAATAGATTTGATTTATGCAACATCGAAAGTGCCGCTATTCTTCCAAGCACCGGTCTGCATACATGTAACTAAGCCTTACTACATGGTGTGGTGGGCATTCTGCGGATCACGAGAACCCGCGCTAACCGCCAGCAACTATATTCCCGTATATTCTCGCACCTTAAGGTGCCTCGAGTTACGATCAAGCCAGGGTACGTACGCTCGATCACTTCCGGAGATACCATTTTCAATGCGCGCCGATTGGCTGGTCGACCAAAACCGTTCGAATCATCCAACGCGCCCTGTACATCTAGTCACGTTGCCCTGTACAACGTCACGAGAAAGCGATATATTGACACGTGTACTTGTTTGTCTTTGCGGTCTGGGTTTGGATTACGGCTTGTCGGGGGCGTCCGGTACATATGTCACGTAGCAGTGACGGTCTTCACCGTCACTGCTACGTGACAATATGGTATCGCCGAGTGATGTCCGAGAATACCACCCCCAGTGTCGGTAGCACGTGCGAAGGGGAGAACTTGTTTCATGCAACGCCGCAGTTACAATTTTTCTATAAGAAAAGATGTGCGACGAAGTTCGGACAAGTGAATGTGACAATTTTTTATACAGACGTACCTGAGTGAGTGATTTATTCCGATGGCATAAGAAATATTGGCAATTTTGTTGTGGCGCCGGTTTCTCCATAGGCAATAGATTGTGTAATGAGCAAAGGAAGATGGCAATGCGAGGTGATGCATAAAACAAACGAACAAACGGTTCGGCAGTAAAGCACATTTCGTAATAATGCTTAATACAGTAGCCAATATAGAAAGGCGCGCACTAATCGATCCTTAACCCTCATAGAATGCCGCGACAATATAACACACAGGGACACACAATGTATTGACATATAAATACAATGTCACTTTCACAGAAAAAAAATGTTCATTGAAGCTCTCAGAGCTGACCGCTGTAACGATGAGTTATTCCATGACCCGAGCAACCTTCCTATGCTGAAAGGACAATTATCAAGGGTCGTCAATGTTGCCCTTGCTCAACAGTCCCGAAAGGCACTGAAGCATTGCAAAGAGGTATTTTGATCCGAACTACTGGGCGCCTTTCGTCAAATCGCCCAAGTCACGCTGGAGCCGAGCGATCGAATGTAGCCCACGAGGAAAGCAGATGCGCGGCAGTGGCTAATACAGCGAGATGGTGCTTATCGTGCGTTAATGTCACCTTTCCCCCTCATTTCGAACGCTTAACTCATATATCCATTAAAACTTACTCTTTGGCGTTCTGCGAAAACATGAAAAAAAGCGCAGGCCGTAGTTGTAGTCCCTTCCAGTGTACAGGGTCAATGCGCCCTAGCTGTTCGCCGTCCGACATCATCCCGCCCTTTTCGCTCGTTCCGCTTTCTCCCGACAGGCGGCGCCACCGTCCCAATCGTCTCTCGAGGCGGGCTTTTCCATCGCACGAATGCGTACACGACGGCGTTTTTTACGTTCGCTCTTCGAAAATATGGCAGGTAACGTAAAATTTGTGCTGTTAACTACACATCTCGTGAAATGCGACGTCCGAGGCCACGTACGGGTGGGTAACATGCCTCCCAATACGACGCCCTTCCGGACAAACCTTGGCGCATGGAGGACACCTTCCGCTTGTGAAACCGCGTCAGCGTTCCTTCGCCATGGCCTTCGTAGCAGTTTCCACGCCTTCGTGGAGGAGTCTGGTGTCAACAGACTGGCGCGTCAGGCACGACATGAATGAGATGCTGGGACATGCAAAACTGTCAATCACGGAATTAGTAAAAAACATCGCAAGCCAAGGGGGCGCGCTCCCCTGAAAGCTTTGCGACCTGTTATCTCTGCTTCCATTCCGCTACCATACAGCTGTTCAAGCCACGGTACCCGGCAAGCTTAAGGCAGTTCCACCGAGGTGGCGAATCACGCTCAGATGTAGGCGACGTCGAACCAGGTGATATTGATGGACTGCGCCAACGCGCTCTCGGCAAGCGTGCCTGACGAGTGTACAATGTACGCAGCCATTTCATATCAAATGTTTTACTTTTGGTGACCAGATACGCGCACTGCCATCGGATACCGCCTCACAATTTTGCGTCTTTGCATCCAGCGATCTACCTGTAGCAAATCTATATATGCTAATAACGCTAGCCTGCGCGCAGCTTGGCTTTTGACTCAACTGAATTTATGAGAAGGAAAATGCAGCTGGTCTGCAAGAAATGCACAGAAGGCTTAAAATAAATTGTTACCACCTTGGTTCTTTGAAGGTGCACTGGGATCCGATGCCAAGCTTTCTTTTTAATCGTCATGCCCATCGGAACAATTCTGCCTTTCTCGTGAATCCACCTAAGGAACCTGGGTGCAGCAGTAAAATAATGCAGTACGTCAAAAGGCATAACACATCCTTCGCCTTCCTTTTGAAAGAGTAACGAGATTAGCAAAAGATACCCAATTTTTTAAATTTAAAGTAGGAAAGGCAGAGAGGTTAGCCTTAACTAGTGTGCTCTGGCCTCCTAGCCTGCACAGGAAGAAGAGAAGGGGAAGAAAAATAAGGGACAGATGATGAAGAGGACAGATTAGACAGATGCTGGGCGCATTATCTTGCAAGCACTGTTAATGACACGGGCCCACTTCGATGTCGTGGAAACGTTCCAGAACATTCAGATCCAATTCAGATTTTTGCATATCCCATCAAGCGATCAAAAACAGACGGGAGAGTAGGTCCTTAAGGACTTGCTGAACATTGATAGGCATCAGAAGATACACACTGGATATCATCGTAGTGGAGCAATAAATATAGCACAAATGTGAAACCACCTTCCACAAATTTTAATCTCAAGAGCCTCCTCTCCCAGCAGCTGCCGTTTCTTTTGCAGAAGCGGCGGAAGAGCCATTCCACTTCCTGCTGGTGTGGTGGTAGCAGATCTTGGGACTAGCTTCTTTTAGGTACCTATGTTGTCACACAACTAAATTCACACAAATAAATTAGAACCTTTCTCCTATACGGTTTGCCAGTTGCCGCATCGTTCCATAGACCTTCGATGGTGGTTTGCCTGCAGGGAAAGAAAGAGAAGAGAGTTCCATTAGCTAGAGAACTCGACAAATTTTGTCCCAACTTTCAAGAAGCATGTTGCGTACAATGTGTCGCGTACACTCTATTTCCTGTACTTCTTGAGATGTGGTATCTGTCAATGTTGGACCGCAGTCAGCAAGCTAACGTGCCAATCACACGTTATCACACCGAACGCATGGTCATGTTAGCGACAGCCCAAAGTGTGTTTATGTAATCTGTTGTTGTCATAATGCTACATTTGCACAAGTCACCAAGAGGTACCACACTTACGTGTGTACTGCCGAGATGGACGTGCTTGCGGACTTTTTTAACCAATATAACTTTTTGTGCTTGTAATGAAGGTATTTCCATGTCTGATGCGGTTTTATTACGACTATGCGTGACTGTATTAAAAAATGCTATTGGACATACATGCAAAAGACACGCAATTCAGTGCTAAGACTCACAAATTACTTGTAAAATCATCAACAATTCTCTTCACTCACCAAGGACTAAATTGCAGATGGCAGTCCGCGCCGCCCTGATGTTCTGGTAAGAGCCAAGGATGTGTATTTTGCTGCATGAAATGAGCAACAATGTAAGACAACATGCTGACATGCAGGAGGCATGGCAGAGCTTTAATGCACACATAAAAGGACATATAGCTTTGGTGAAACACACTAAATAAAAATTCACCTATTACACTTGAAGCAGATCATAACGAAATGGGATATAACGTAACAATTGATAGAATTAAACTTCGTTAAACCATAATCTCTTAAACAGTAGTTCCGTTTTAAAAGTAGTAAAGTCAAATCCCCAACCCAGCGGCCACTGAACATAATGTGTTTTGTATCTGTATAAACCGTACCAGCTTACTGCTTACATATTGGCTAACACGTAGTGTTTCCACTTTTCGACGCGCAAACACGGTGGTACATCGTCTCCATCGGGCGGCCCGGCAGAACAACAAGCCTTAGAGATCACAATGGCCTCCAAGTGCCTTGTGTGTGAAGTCCCATCAACATCATTTTGGCACCGTGCCAGAGAGCGTTGTGGCATCGTGCCGAAGCTCAGATAAAAAAAGACGCCGGGTGCTCAGCATAGAAGAAAAATTAGACATTGTTCGTGCTATCGAACGTGACACAAAGAAGTCGACACTGGCACACGACATGGGTCTACTGATGACTACAGTGTAGGCATTTGGAATGCGAAGAAGTTGCTCGGCAGCGCTGCTGCGAACCCAAAGAGATGTCGGCTACGAGGTTCGACTTTTCAACATCGTTGCCTCTGTTGTTGCCGAAGAGTCGCCTAGCGACAGTGATGAGGACAACACGGGAAGCGACAGCACGGGTGATTCAGGCCCGACAGTGGCAGAAGCTGCGCATTACGTCAGTCTCATGAATGCAATCGTTGTGACGAGAACAGCACCCCGCAATGAAAAAGGCGCCCACGATTTCTGCAACGCTACTGCGCCCATGCACGGAGAATATGCAACGCCGAGGAATCAGCCATGCGAGTGTTTGCCGAGAAGAGGGGGCTGACCGAAAAGCTGGTTCGCAGGTTCAGTAAGTTTGAGGCCTTGGTCGTCGCCGTTAGGCCCTTATGGCATCAAAGGAAAATAACACTTTTGTTGTGCGAAGTCAATAAATACTGCATGTCTTTTTCTTCTTTTATCGCACTCCGAGTTCCGTTTCTGACAGGTAAGTGGACGATTTCATGCTATTTTGGTTAAGCACTAGTACCGTTTAGTACATACTTTTTCCCGAGCTCCGGCCAACTACGGTTTAACGAGGTTTCACTGTACCACATTTGTGCCTCGTTGCAGTGAAGTTGAAGAGGATGCCAAAATTACTTTGTTATATAGACTTGTACCTGTGTAGTCCTAGAACATAATATGAGCTTATCAGTGCTTGTATAGTAGCTAGGTGTTCCTTCAAGTTATATCACAGGCTCAAGCAGTAAGGGTCTTGTTTGTAGAACATGGCTGCTGCTTATGGCATGACCATGCGGGCACCGTATCTTGAAAGCAATCTGCAACGTGGCCAAAGTGCATGCCCGCGTGGACCTTATCTTCAAAGCGATCTACGATGTTTGCAGGATGTGCATAGTGCCGGTAGCTTCGTATGCGAAATGCTTTCTATGTTTCGTGTTCGCGTTGAAGCGACAGCTATACAAATGTCAGTTTGCTCGTTGTTACTGCCGCAATTCCTCACTCCAGCATTTTTCAGCGACTCTCCGCGGTCACTAAGCAAGATGTGTTCATGTTCACCTGTGCACGCATGACACTGTACTTGTTAATTTAGGTAGCGAGCGAATGTTTACACATTTATACGGCCGATAAAACTACTATCCTTACTTCGTATAGCTATCTACTGATTTGCTATTGCAATTAATGCTTCGCTTTTCGGGTGAAACTGTGACATTCTTTTTTGTTCTCCACTCCAGTCGGCACGACGAACGCGCGTATAGCCCAAGAGCCTCCTCGACATTGGGCACATCGGACCACGTTGGTTGTGTTGCAACGCCAGTTACTTAAGGGGGGAAGCGGGGATCAGATCGCGATTTTCGCGAAAAAAATCGATTTTTGAAAAGTACGCTTTTCAGAATCTACAGCATCATTTCTATCTTGTACTGAAATATTTCACCGAAAAACAAACTCTAAGCACTTAAAATAAATATATTTGTCGGTGCCGGCGTCCACGAATCCGCCCGAAATCGCGAAAAAGCCGCGAAGTTCAACGCGCGACTGCTCGGCTTTCCCGCCACGGAGCGCCGCCATTTTGGTATCGTTGGAAAGCCCGACTCTTTGACTCTTTGTCCCAGCCCTTCCCTTCCTCCCCTGCCAGCCAGCAAGCGCACAAAAAAAGAAAAACAGGAGAGTGGCAGCACGGAGCAGCCAATGGCTGCCGCGCCCCGATTGGCTCTGCGCCGCGGCTCGTTGTAAGGCGCCTCCTCATTGGTCGACGCCGCGCCCTAATGGCGGCCGAGGCAAGGAGCGCAAGGAGCGTCTGCTTTTGTCCGCTGCTGGGAAGGCTTTCTGGACTTTCCTTCTCTTGTGTATCGAGGACGTCGACCACGTGCAATGGATCCGCGCACGTTCGAAAAGAAGTACCGGACGAAGCATGCCTACGGGAAGCGGAAACGCAAGCCCGTCACAGCAAGGAAGAAGCTGCGATTGTCAGCAGGTGGTTCGGCCGAGCCGAGCGTCCGTTCAGAATCGGCGGAGTACGCGCCCAACGTGCTGTGCGATCTCTCGCCCAACGTGCTGCGGGATCTTGCGCCGAGTCGAGCACCAGCCAGCGATAGTGAGACGAACCATGACCTTTTGCCGTCGAAGCGCGGGCGCAGTGTTACTTCACCGGTGACGATCGACATGCCAGTGAGTCTCGCCGTACGCGAGCGTCCCGTCGCAAGTTCGTCCAGCACCGATCACGGAGTGAGCTTGCAGCGGTCATCGCCGCCCGACTGCAGAGCATCGGAGACGCGCTTCCGCGGTGAGTCGTTCAACGCCGAGATGTCTCCGCAGCCAACAACCGCCAGTGAAGGCAGTCCCATGCCATCGACGAGTTCCGGCGCTTCGACGGAGCTGCAACGCGGGCGCACGCTCGCTGCCGCGGATGCGCCGGCGGCCGACCTTGCCGCTCATCGCAGTGTTGACTGTTCGCCCAGTGAACGTCGCACTATTCAAGCTCACCTGGAAACACGATTTGTGTCCGCGGAAACTGCAGAACTGCAAGCGTCGAGAGTTCGCGAATCGCTTCGCGCGGTTTCAGCAACGGAGCGCAAGTTCGGGCTGACTGGCTCACAGGAAAATGCCATTCCCGCACCTCCAGAAGAGGAGTTTATGCTTGTTCAAGTTGCTGCTTTGAACTCGCTGATTGGTTCCCTGCTTTGCCCAACTTGTCAGCAGCCCGGCCTAGCAGTGCACCGCGAGACTGAACTGGGACTAGCTGTGAAGATGGTACTTTCATGCATTTCCTGTGGTAGTACCCTACAGTCTGAGTGGTCCTCACAAAGGAAGAGCGGCTCTAGAGCTTTCGAGGTCAACATCAGAGCTATGCAAGCAATAAAGAGCATTGGGAAAGGACCAACTGCTCTTAATGACTTCTGGGCCACCATGAATGTCTCGCATCGTGGGTTACACCACAAAACATATGATGGGCACCTCAAAAAGACTTTCAAGCCTGCCGCAGCGGCAGCTGCACACAACATCTTCACAGAGGCTGTAGAGGCAGTGAAAAAGGTGTACACTGAAATGGAGACAACATTTTCAAAGAACATAACAGTAGTGTATGATGGCACATGGTTGACACGCGGCCACAGCTCCCATACCGGCGTAGGCTGTATAATTGATTTCCATACAGGGCTTGTGTTGGACTGCATAGTTCTGTCCAACTTCTGCCTTGGGTGCAGCCGACAGCCAGCAGAAAGTGACCCCAACTATGCTGAATGGAAGCAGCAACACCAGTGCCAGAAAAACACTGATGTGAATTCTGGAAGAATGGAGGTTGAGGCTGCACTACAGCTCTTCAGGCGCTCCTTGAGCAGAAATGATTTACGGTACACAAATATAGTTTGTGATGGGGACAGCCGCATGTTTCGCACCCTATGTGATGAAGAAGTTTATGGTTTTGTGCAGCTATCTAAAGAGGACTGCATAAATCATGTTAAAAAACGAATGGGGGCTGCACTTCGCTCTTTGGTGGCCAAGGCAAAGAAAGGAGAGCCACTAGGTGGAAAGGGGGGCCTGACACAGCAGCTCATCAAAAAACTGACGAACTACTATGGCCTTGCTCTGCGGAACCACTCAGAAGTCGAGGAAATGCAAAGGGCAGTAATGGCGACGTACTACCACATCACATCAACAGATGATGAACCCCATCATGAGCTGTGTCCCCCTGGCCCCCTTAGCTGGTGCAACCACCGATCAGCTGAGGCAGAAGGGCAGCCAGCACCAGCTCACAAGTACAAGCTTTCAGCTAAAGTTGCTGAAGCACTCCTGCCTGTGTACCAGCGCCTCTCAGACCCTCAGTTGCTGGCCCGGTGCAGAGGAGGCAAAACTCAAAACGCGGCTGAGAGTCTCCATTCAGTGATATGGTCACTAGTATCAAAAGACCAGCATGCCTCACTGTTTGCCGTGGAAACAGCAGTGCACGAGGCAATTTCAAAGTACAACTCGGGCAGTCTGAAAGCTTATTCAGACCTGTGCACAACATTGGGCCTGCGCCCCGGTGCCCTCTCTCTTCAGCGGGCTGTCGAGAAAGACTCCCAGCGAATGAAGAAGGCACGCAAAGTCCATCTCCTGAAAGGACAGAGGGCTAAGAAGTCACCTGCTGCCAAGGACACCAAGTTTTACAATGCAGGAGCATTCTAGACAGTGTGTGCCAGTATGGAACTTTGAGGCTTGTTTTCTCAAAAGTTTGTTTTGGGCTTATCACCTCGCTCGTGGAAAGCATAGCACGGCAATGGGAGCACGGATTTTAATCCTGTTTGTTTTGCTGCAATTGCTGAAGTGTGCCTTATGTCAAGACAGTCTCAGATTTACCATTTAGCCTCACCATTTTTTTATTACACAATAATTGGAGCATGATACATTCTAAACATAAAGAGAAGGTGCATACTATATCGTTTAGAAGAAGAGCAGAGAAATTTAAAAAGAAATTAAGAGAATCTTGACTTAGACTATACTTCTTAGTAACTATTAAAAACATTTACAGACCCATAACCCATTTTGCTGTCACGCTAGGCTTTCCACGAGCAAGCAACATGTGAGCAATATATAAATAATGATAAAATAAAAACTACTGAAGATATTATTGTGAAACTTTGCAGCTGTCTGTTTGATGCTATTTCGAACCTGTATGCCAAATTTCATCACTCTAAGATAAAAAATGAAAAAGTTTGTTCCGATCCCCTCATCCCCCCTTAAACCCCGACCGGCGTTACTACTGGGTAGCGTGGTGTTGTCGGCAGGCTGCAGGTGTCTAGTAGACCATGGCGACCAGGCAGGGGCAAGACGATTTCTAGTGCAAAACTTGCACTGTTTATTCCAAGGTTGGTGAAGGATATAAAAGGGAATATTAATAAGATACATTGTGGGGCCACTTAAATAGGCCCGCTAAAATCGTAAGCGGGATTTTTCTCCCATCGTCATGTGACATGTACCGAGTCTTGTCCGTGATGGGCGGCTGCTCCCTCTGTCCTGGGCGACGTTGCACATGCTTGCCTCCGCTGGCGGCAACCCGTGGGTCCAGTTTGGTTCGCGGAAAGCGGCCCTCCCTCCTGTCATGCATACACGCAAAGGGGCCCGAAATCACTGTGGGGTGCCCGCCAGACCGGCAACCACTCGAGACACCCATAGCAAAGTAGGGATCCATCCTCCGTTTTGATTAGGCATGGTCTTTTGATCATCCTTTTTGCATGGGGTGTTACACGCCAACCGTAACACTGGTTACGTTGGCTGTGCCAGTGCTTCGAAGTATAGACATTGTTGTTCATGCCGACGTGAACTAGCGTCTGTGTGCTTGTGCTCACGCCTTGTCAAACTATATATGCACCTTAACTGAGCAATTTCTTTCAGACTCGTTACAGTCGCCGACCGATTTTCCGGACTCCAAAAATTCGGACATGCCCGATTATTCGGTCAGCTTCGTGGCACCGCCGTTCTCCCCATAGACCATAATGTATAACAACTGCCGAAAGTTCGGACACCTTCCAACCTCTCGTCTGATTTTTCGGACACTCCTTGAGCAAACTCGATCGAGGGCACCATGCACAGACTCTGACCGGCGCATAGTTCGACTTGCTGAAGGCCACTTTTGTTTTGAACAGAGCCTCCTTGCTGCCCCACGAAGTGGCGCTACTGGAAATCCCCGCTCATCATCATCGTTTCTGCTGGTTTGATAGAGTGGCCGTACAGCAGTTCCGGTTTCAGCTTAGTAAGCCATCTCAAGACAATCCAGCAGCTGATTTGTTTCTTTCGCACACGATGCTGCGAGCAGGCCACGTTTTTCGTTTGTGCGACTGGTGTCGGCACGGTAGTGTTTGCTTTGTGTGTTGTGTCGAGGTTTCGGTGTTCCAACGAGGCGTACGGAAACATTGCGTCAAGTGTCTAATGGCGCCGACAGTGCCCACGCAGACTGCGCTGGGGAATGCCGGCAAGCGGGTGCCGGGAGGCCTAAGATTTGTCGCCTTCCAATGTGCTCCCTACTGATGCGGAATGTGTTCTGCCGAGACCTGCGCAGTGGTTGCATTGCGATTCCGGACACCGTCTCATTTGACAGTTGCACAGGTGCTGACACTGCTGTACTGACATGCGCAGAACTCGACGACGGCGAGATCATTCGTCAGGTTTCTGCTGCACCCATTCCCTATGCTGCACCGCCGGACGATGACTCCGAGTCAGATGATGACGCACCATGTGCTACGCTGCCCTCGCATGCGGAGCGTGCACAAAGAGTGACTGTGCTTTCAGCCGCCTATAGTGACCGTTCGACCCTCTCCGAGATTCAGGCTTATCTGATTGCGCGCAAACGGAACAACATGCAACGGCGCACTCACGATTTCTTCAAGCCTACTGCCGAGCCCGAATAAGTGCGTGGAAATAAAGGATTTCATTTTTTTTTTAATCTGCTTTTTCGGAACCCTGTTTATTCGGACATTTCTGCAGTCCCCGTGAGGTCCGAATAAACAGTCGGCGACTGCAGTTCGAATCTAGTATAATTCGAATTTTCGTTGCATCCCCACGGAATTCAAATTAATTAGGTTTTACTGTTGTATACTGTGAGAAGTACGCCAAATGAGGCTCACCTGTCAGCAAGGACAATACGAGTCTTTGTGACATTTTCGATGGTGAACTTCGTTCGGCCACCCTTTCCTGCCAGTCGCCCGATGCATCTGGCTAAGTGGTCCCCTTTGAGAGGCTTCACTGCAAAGCAAAAAAAACAATGGGAATAAAACACTGGTGCTTGTTAACCATTCACTTACACAAAGCAACATCAATGCAGAAAAAGCAAGTGTTCTGCAAACAATGTGCAAGTCGTCTGATGACAACCGGAACCTGCTCAAATTTTTTTTCTACACACCAAGCTGTTAACACGAGTTCCCCGTTGTCAATGAACACACAGAGGCAACAATCAATGCTCACAGCCAATTTGCTAATACCAATACTGGATTACATGCCTTTCAAACATTGATGAGCACTGACTAAAAAAATAATAATGGTAAAGGGGCTTGGACTCGGGGAGCTGGACACTTGCACCTAGGCCCTCGAGCAAAATGTGAAGTGCAAACATAATCCTTTAGTTCAACCTGCACACTGACAAGCTGTGCCTACTGTGTGAACATGATAATGACCAGCCTAATGCCATGCTGCCCAATGTTGCAAGTGACTGCAATGACAAAGGTTGCATGTCATACCATCGCTTGTTGCAATGGGCGAGTGTGAAACACTCCCGCGACATCAACCATTGCAAAACTTCTAGTGTACTGAAGTACAATGCTGACAAAAAGCCTGTAAACTAATTTTCTGTGCTGCTGGTATTGTAGATGATGACAATATCTGAATAACAGTACTCTAAAACTACATTCATTCCAGGAAGTGAATTGTTTCATTCCTTGTAAGGAAAAACGAATTAAATTTTTTGTATTAGCTATGTAGCCCTTGTGTCAAGTCTTTATGCAAATTCCACAACTATTCAAACTATTCTCTCCGACTTTTGCTTCGCACAACCCTATAAGCACACCGTATTCTAAGGCATTCCCAAATCTAATGCACACCCAATTTTCACGGGCGTTAGAGTAAGAAATGCGCATCTGAGTGTAACATGCCACCGGTTCACAAAAGAAAAATATAGGAAGCTCCTCATGCTATCAGTCAGAAATAATGAGACGTACATAATTTACTTTGACGGATGGGGAACTTTTCATCTTATTAATGAGCTTTCAATATGAAAGTGGTGTGCTGTCGTCACCTTTGCACTTTGTCCACAGATAACCAAGCACACGGGTGGTATTCTCAAGCGATCACATTTAGAGATACGCTACCACCACTTTTGCAAGACATTGCATGGGACTTGTCTGAGACCGACGGCGTTCTTGGCACTGCGCACAGATACCGAGCTTACACCAACGCATCTGGTGCCAAGTTGCACGAAATCTCTCGAAACTGATAGTAATCTCCTAATGTTCTTAGTCGAAAATAGTGCTCAGGATCTCAGTCAAGCAAAAAATGAACCAAAAGCAACTTAACGACAGAGCACCAAGATCGTGCTCTGTCGCCATTTTGTGATGGCGATGACGTTGTGTCTGAAGTCTCTGATGGTAGGCTGCTGCCGATTTTGAGAAGCTAGTTTTGGTTTCGTATCCGATTCTAATGCGCAGGCACGTTACCACCCATTTCCTCAGAAAGAAGGTGCGCATTAGGTTCAGGTAAATTCGGTAGATATCGGCAAGAAACATTTTACATTTACCTCACTGTATCGAGATTCAACTGCGCAATATGAGAGAACTGAATATGAACCTTATGTCACTATGTTTACCATTCCGCCGGAATGTCGCGTTAGTAGCTTTTTCCGTCCTTTTTAAAACCTTTTATAATCTTTAACACTCTGGTCTTGTTGATTACAGAACTTCAGTGAATATACTGTGCAATTCATTCCTTGTTATCATATTGTTTTTTTTTTTACTAGTGACTTGTGAACAGGTAATTTTTTTCACTTCGGTTGCACTTACGGTTGTAGTATGTAAACTGCTATGGTTTTATGGATTTCGTATATTCTATATATATTTTTATGCACTGCACCCATTACTCAATGCCTCACTTTGAAGCATGTAAGGTATTTTAAGTAAATAAATAAGATAGCCCAGCAAGTGTAATCTGGAGTTTGGTTAATCCAACAGAAAAAGAACTTGTAGTACATAGTAAGGCCTGCTACCTGTGACTGCACGCTAAAATCTCGACGCATTAAGGCAACAGCAAGATGCAAATTCCAAGAAAAAGCAAGAATGCAAAACAGGCTCACCATCTTGGATGTCAAAAGACTCAAGAAAGAGCTCATCTAGGCGGACCAAAGCCAGGGCATCCTGCCAGGAGAAGCGACACCAGAAATAGCACAGTCAGCCCAGTGGTCAAGCGTACAAGAGAAAAAGATCAATGAATGCTCAGGTTTAAAAAAAAAAAAAGAAGAGCAAGGGAAAGGAGAAACTGTGTGGCATACAACTAGTCTTTTAGCTTCCCACTTCTATTGTTGCTGCCCGCACAAGAAATTTCAATCTTCCGTGTGACCGGGTTAAGGGGAAGCTTTAGATAACAGCAATCTCAACTCAATCGGTAATTTGAAAAACTTTTTTTAATTGAAGCGTGCGGTTTACAAATTTGTAACATTGTATCAAAAACAGATCTCAGTTGTGTAAACTGTTCCTGTTAGAGCATCTAAACAGAAATCTGATAGATGTTTACAGCTTGCATGGAATAGTAAAGGGAAGGTTTTTACAAAAGGCATACTCGTAAACTAGTGGTACATATTTGAGAGTGGCGTACAGTAAATCAATACTGTCCTTTTTAGGTGTCTTAATAAATGAAGTTTACCGAATTGTGACATCGTTATTTATTAGTGAATCACAGTGCTAAAAACTTGCTACCTCCTTTTTTTTTCAATTTAAATTTTACAAACTTTTGTTTAAAAATATCAATGGCCTAACAAAAAAATATCCCTGCATACACCACATTTTAATTATTATTTTTTTTTGAGACAACAAACTTTACCAAATTCACTAAAGTGAATGCCAAGCAAAATAACTTGTCTATTCCAATACACTTAGATTGACACTCCAGAGGTAAAGCTTCCTTTTAAGAGGCCTGGTAGAACGATGAAGTCAAGAACCAGTTCACCCTATCTGTCTACCATGAAGCAACATAGGAGAGTTGCATAACACGTGTGGCCTGTGCAATATGCTTCGGCTTCTGCTTAGTAACTTCTGGTCTGTCAACGGCTCTGTCTTCAGTTTGATGCGGGGGGGGGGGGGGGAGGGGGCAAAGCCCAGCCTGCTACGTGGGCGAAGTACTGATGTGATCACGTGGAACAGCAATGTGAAAAAATAAAATTGAAATGTAATGCAGAGTGGTGTGTTTCGCCTCATTTTAATGTAAGCGCTGCAGTAAATGGAACGTCCATATTTCCTCTTTCCAAGCTTAAACACAACAAGACTGTGAAACTATATTCAAGAGCACCATCCTGCGAGTGCCTTTCCTCCACAGCCTTCCCTTCATTGCAACAAACAGCTGTCCACAAGTATAGACCTCAACCTGTACCTAGCGACATCACTGGTGCGCAAAATAAAAGCTGGCTTGGGGTGAGATGCATTTGCTGTAGCGTTGTTTTCTGCTTTCCTTTGGACTTCCACGACCCAGCCGTGCAGGGTGGACACTCGGGAGTACTTAGCCACCACAGTCTTAGACTAGAATCAAAGTAGTTTAGTAGAACCCATGTTACAAAATGGACATCTTGTGACATGGCAATGATCTTTAAACAATAATATTGCCGACCAAGAACGTTAGGGACCTACATTCAATCTACAGCGACATAATGCGCAAAATATAAAGCAACGAAATGCGACTCACGTCAACTTCAAAGCCCATGGTGAATGCCCGCACAAAATCGGCAGCCTTCTGCAGAGCACTGGGCTCCCGAGTCTCCTTGCATGTCTGCAAAGATGAGAAACAATTTATAATACTTTCCAGGTGCTGCAAGAGGAGCATAAAGTAACGGGGGGCGTTTAAAGAGATGTACCTAAGCACTACAATCTCTTTAACCAAGCTGGACCAAGCCCAGCGAGCACGCCAGTGGCACCCTGGACTAGTGGCCCCAGCCACGGGACCTCAAATTTTGTTTTATTCTGTTTCTCTCTTTCTCAAGCAAGAACACCATACAGCAATTCATAATATTCATAAATATTGCTAACTGATACAGGCACGTAGAAATCCCACTAACATTGCATGCTCTTAGAGTGTGACAGGACGATGCCTGACAAGCAGTGCAACAATAAACAGTTGGAACAAATTTTAGCACTAAGTGGCATCGCTTATTGTTCGCACATCCTGTTCGCACTATAATGCTCCAAGATTATCAATCCCAGCTAAACATGGTTGCCTAATAAACCAGATACTTGATGGTAAGCGTTTTCTTCATAAAGATAGCAGCACCATCATGCAGCCTCAAACTCAATGTGTCGACATCAGGCAGTGATGAGCTGGAAGTATGCCAAAACACAAGCAACTTATTTGTGGTCCCTCATGTTAACTGCTACACCACTGCTTCTACCCTGGAAAGAACTTTTCGATACACAACACCACACGCTGTTGATGCAACTTCAATCTT
Organism: Dermacentor albipictus; assembly: GCF_038994185.2. Taxonomy (NCBI): domain Eukaryota; kingdom Metazoa; phylum Arthropoda; class Arachnida; order Ixodida; family Ixodidae; genus Dermacentor; species Dermacentor albipictus. The sequence continues at coordinate 35,072,169 of NC_091827.1, read as the reverse complement.
TACTGTCAAAAAAGGTGCAAAGCACATAGTAAGTGAAGGCTTTGGATGCTGCCATTGTAGACGTTAGTGAGCATTTCATGCCAACCAATTCGCTCCTTCACTACAACTGGTCAAGCAAAATGCAGATTTTGTGCATCGAGGCTTCCAGGCAACAAAAGCGAACTTCTGAGCTCACCCGAATTTCAACGCAGCGGGACTTCAGGTTGAAACGTATCTGGAGGTGCAGATGCTCTACGACGGGCGTGAAGATCTTGAGCCAGTTCTCCTTCAGCGGACTGTACCGGTGTGCGGGCACGGGAATCTTCCGGATCTCGATCTTGCCTTCCTGCATGGCAGTTATGACTAGTTATGTATGAGAACACACTTCAGGTATGGCACATAAGCATATTGCATTATAGTCAGAAATCACAAGATCAACCACAACTGCTACCTCAACCTGTCAAAGTGGTACAAACTTTGTTAGAGTTAGCCACCCCAAATATAACATGCGGGGTGGCTGAAAACAAAACACAGTAGATACCAATTAAGTTAAAGCACTACACGGCCCAATATACAATCAATACACAATTTTCTTTTTTTCAGTTCTTATCCCAACTACAATGAAAAGAATTTGTGGAGGGCCATGAAATTGGTGAGGTAATGCCAACTTCAGTAAACTGTCAAAAAATGTTCATACATCAAGAGCAGACAAAAGGCCTGACCATTCAAAATGCACTTCAACGGCATTCATTTCCACAAGCAGATCTTACAGTTGAGCTTACTGTTGTTGTGACTGGCATGCCTGGCCAAAGAGCGTAATACAGTGAAAGCTCGTTAATTCGAACTTCAATAATTCGAATTTATGGATAATTCGAACTGTACGATTTGGTCCGGCCAAGCTCCACAGAAGTGTATGTATAAAAAAGTCCGTTAATTCGAACGCGAGAAGGTTCCCTCACGGATAATTCGAACTACGCTCGCCTGGCACATGGCCAGAGAAACGCGCCTACTGCCTACACACAAGGCTGTATTGCCTCCGAAACGGAGAGAATGGCGAGAGAAGGCAAAATCGGAAAAAAATCTAACCGATGCGGGGTCAGCCAGAAGGCAGCGGCAGCTGCCGCCTCTCCGTTCTACGTAACCTCCGAGACTTCATGCCCGTTGCGAATCTCGGAGGCTTTGCAAATCTTGTACAGCTGCTAATGTTGTGCGGAGATGGCACGGCAAGCGCCATCGTAACACAGCGAATCAAGTACGTCGCAGCTGCGCTTGCAATCAAGAACCAACGAATCAGGGCCTTCGCCACCTTCACATGTTCAGCGTCTTTGTCTCGGCAGTCTTCATCGGTTGTGCACGTCTGTTTTCAGCTTAGGAGGTATCGGCCATCGCGATTCATTGTGATGGTGTTAAGCCTCAGCTAACGTTCGTTTCGGTGGACATCGGTAGTGTGGCACAGTCGGACCCAGAGCTTCGACTTCAAGATGGCGTGTGCCCGCGGCAGACGCCATCTTTTTCTGACATGCCAAATTTCTGTTGCTCTCCTTCACTTTCGTTAGTTCGAACTTTCGTTAATTCGAACTGAAGCGGCTTCCCCTTGCGGTTCGAATTAACGAGCTTTTACTGTACATGCATTCAAAACATAGCATTTACAGTTTAGATGAATTGCTGTTGCCCCCCCCTCTTAATATTATAACATTAAGCCATTACGATTAATGACCTAGGGACACGCCCCCGTGTTGATGGGGTATGGTAAAGCAACTTTCCTGGAATTTCGACTGGCGCTAGCGTGATTCGTTTAGCGTTATTTCTTGTGGTCAAGGTTATACATGCTTTTGCCACTAGCCTTTCTTTTTTTCTTTCTCTCTCTAACAATTAAGGAAGCGACCTGGGCAAGTTACACTGGAATCTGCCGGTTCAAGCGGTTTTCTGTCCCTATCCCATGTCCAACTACTCAAAACCCACAAGGAAAAACCAGCAATACACAGCAGCTTCCGGCCGACAATAGAACGATAACACGGCTAAACGTCATCCTGGGGGAAATGGGTGGAGGGCTTCGAAAAGCAAGTACCGAATCCGACAACATTTCAGAGCGTCTCCACTCCCACAAATATCGCGACGGCTTCCGGTGTATGTGGGTGGAGGGCACATTAGAAAACGAGTTATTTTCGGGCACAGCGCACCAGTTTCTCCTGCTTTGCGGGAGGGTAGAGGGGCCGTCCTTTTTTGGGTTCATCGTCGTCAACAGCCATCTTGCGCTTGCGGTTGGCCCGGCGTTGGACAAGCTTGAAGCCGTCGCCGACCATCTTTGAGGGTTCTGTCGTCTCGGGCATGCTGAAGTCTCCTGCGATGCAAGACACAAAATGGTGTCACGGGGCACGTCAAACCGACACTCAGGAAAGCGTGTCAGTGACTGACATGCTTTCCGAAACCGGACATTGAATCGCGTGATCGTAAGCTCGCCGATTCAAGCGCGGTAACGACGACTTATGAAGACGAATGAGCGAAAGGCAAAGGCGTTCCTACGATTCGAGAATCGCAGGGAAACGAGGAATTCCGAGAGAATCGCGATGTTGTTGACACCACTCAAGCCGGCGTGACCGACAGCGACGCAGATGGTTGGGCTGCGAAGCATCAAGCACTGTTTGCCGGAACGTTACTGTTCGTTCTGTTACGACAGGCTACGCTAAGAAAACATTTTCTTCAACGGGCACGAGCGAGCGGATTCGAAAAATACGCACAAAATGCGCATTCCGGCGCAATCGCTTACCTATGCTTCTCACCACGTGAGAGGAGACGATATAAAGGACTCGCCTAACGCTCAATACGTTCCGCGACGTTTTAGAGGACGCTAGTGTTCATCAATCTTACGTTTATTAAAACAAACGTTAAGACATATTCAAGTGTAATGTTTAATTTTTTATAATGTATAATAATAATACAAATTGTTTGCGTTTACTACGTTGATACAACAAAGAGAAGCGGCAATAGTTATAAAAATAATAACACGTCGCTCGCGCCACAAGTGTCAGAATTTTTGCGTGACGTCACAATTGTTTTTGACAAGCCTTTTTCTGCAGCGAGGGGACACAGGTGTAGGGCATCCGCGTAAAACGAGGGAGGGCGCACCAGAACCAAAGGAAGGGAACGATTCTTCGTACGGAGCGTGCGTACCCCCCTCCGGCAAGCAGGCATCGGCCGGAGAGAGCTTTCGCGTGTGCCGCAGAGTGGTACGCCCGGCGTTAATCTTTGCTCCCATTCATTCGCGCTCCCGTCGTTCGCTCTTGTACGGCGCTGGTAACCAGCGGCCGTACTACACTATGCGCCGTCAGTTTTCACTGACCAAACCCTGCGGACCGAGCTGACCCTCGACAGTCCCCTATTATAATTAGAACATCGCGTGGGTAAAGCACACGCTCTACTAGTACTTCCGACTTCTGCTGTGACGGGAGCCCAATAGAGCCCGACGACCATGAAGGAGTCGGCTGTTGCCAACCACGACCGTCGCTGGCGGACTTCGATGAGCCTCGTGCTGCCCCAGGTGCGGTACGAACACCTCCTGGCCGGCATTTCTGGCGGTGTCACTTCGACCCTGGTGCTGCATCCGCTCGACCTGCTCAAGATCCGCCTGGCAGGTAAGCCGAATTACCGCTGCATCATTCGTCTCAACGCGCGCAGCGCGGCCTTTTCATGTATGTCCCGATTTTTTTTCTCCCACCCTATAAGAACGGCAACGAATATCTCGTCGTCTGCTCCATCATCACAGGGAGCCGGACAAAATGCCCAGAGATCCGCTTGCCACGTCCTTTTCTTTATTTTCCCCGTTCCTCCGAACGTGACGGAGATGTTTCCTTTGGCTCGCCACGCCGGATTACTGTTACTGTTGAGGAAGTATTTTGAGAGTAGCACATGCATTGGCAGACGATCGGCCGTCCGTCACGCCAGCCTGAACTGGTTCTAACTGGTTCATTCCTCGAGCCGGTCAGAAAATACCATGCGAACGTTGTTGCCTGTAATCATCGCAATGACACCGTCGGCCGTGCGCCGCCGCCGCTGCTGCATTGACTGTCGAGAAAGCGCGCGCCGCTCAAAACCAAGCATTAGCGAACGCGTTTAACGTTAGAAAGAATGGGGAGACCTCGTCCTAGTCAGGTTGGATAGCAGACTTCGACGGAACGACTTGACTGAAGGACGCCACGCTCGTTGACACCGTTCTTTCGTTTTTATTTACTTTTTTCTCATTCATTCGGTGCAGAAGTCCTCTCGTGCAATTGCTGGTCTGTCTTGAAGCGGCCTGCATTACCAGCCTAGGGACAACGCAGAATATATATATATATATATATATATATATATATATATATATATATAGTCTTCGCCAGGCACCAGCGTCTTTATAGACGGCATCGAATACCGCGGACGACTGTCATACACTTTCGTCGAAACGAAAAGGCGCGTTGGCGGCGGTTCGCAAAACAGAAGGTGAAAAAAAAAAACAAAAAAAATAAGGGGGAGGGGGGTGACCGAAGAGGGGGTCGGGCTGTGAAAATAACTTCCCCGAAGTGCCACAGACCTCACGAGTCGCAAGCAAAAGCGGCCGCACTCCTGCCTGCCAAGCCTGCTAGCTCCTGCAGCATCCTGTCTCCGCATGTCTCCGTTGCGTCACCCGCTCTTCCATTATCTCTTGGCGACCCATACAGCGTGTTACGAAGTCAGTCGGTCTCTGCGGCGCTGAAAGGCTATCGTTCTCGTTGTAGCTTCTTGTATCGTTTCGTTGTAACTTCAACGAAAGTTCCCTTTTCGTTGCTTCCCGGGATGAGGGGCTTCCGGTTTTGGTTCCGAAGGTTGCACGTGTCGGTTCTTTCGTCACGTTCCGTCAACGCTTGACTGATTGCCGCTGCTTCCGCGGCGCATTGCTGCGTGTACTGATATTTTTCGCGCTCACCTGGCAGAAGAGCAACAGCTGGAGCGTTTTCTCGGAGTTCCTTACCGCGTCTTGGCAGCTGCAGACGATCGATATAGTTGCGGTCGTCTGCTACGTCAGTGGCTAATCGTTTCTCCTTGACATTGAACAGCTCACTCTGTAGCAGATGGAGCTTTAAATGTTTGAAGGTGAGTTAGGGAACGCATTCTGGTGCACCAACCATTTACCTGCGGCACGAAATATCTGCGGGTTTGTAATCGTGCCGTTATACCGCAGTGCGCCTGAACGACCTTTACAGGAACAATGGACGCCGCTATCTGTAAATTCGATTCTTACCTCAAGGAAACGTGTCACGGCTGTATCGTGTCTACACCATTGCGCTATAGACGTGTGCGATTTACCAGCCGTTGCTGGAATCTATCGTGAGAGCACACTTCTTTTTTCTTTTGTTTCCCTTCCGATTCGACGCGTGAGCTTCGAATGGAAACACGCTGGCGTAACATTCTTTGCCCGGTACCACTGTTCCACTCTGCGGTCAGGCGGGTGCCCAAGAATCTTTTCGCATGAACCCGCCGTGCACACCAAGCGCGACGGCCATTGTTCGTTTTTCTTTGCACTGGCGCTTCGTTTCGCAGCCAAGTGAGCGGGAGGGCCTTGGCTTCGATTCAAGGTCAAGTCGCCGATCCTTTCGTGACGTCACGATGACGTCGTCTTCGCCGCTCGCGGCCACCCTCCGCAACTGTCTCCCGGCCGCAGCGGCTGCGCCTTTGATGACGAAAGAACGGGTCGCGTGCACTTTTTATCTTCGTTGCTTGATTCTGTGACCCTGTGGTCGTCGCGTGGCAGCGTTTTTATCGCACTCGCGTAATGTAGACGATGGTGGGGCTGACGCGGAGCGTAATGTTTGTCGCCTGTGCAGCGCACTTATCGGCGTCCCCGGGCGAAATTTTGATTGTGTTTTCGCACCGTCTGGCCTTTCTTTCCTCTTTATATTTTTATTGGGGGGGGGGGGATCGAATTCGAGTGTCCCTCGGCGATTACTTCTTTAGCCACCTACGTAAGCGCAGATAGCGATGGGAATATGGCTCGCGCGACTTGTGGAAAACGTCACCACCCGTTTGGTTGGTTGGCTTTGAATCCGCCGCAAGTTCCGACGGGGCTCTCGGAAAACAAAAATGTGTATCTAAATTACGAAAGAAACAAAAAAGAATTACGCGTGGTGCGTACACAAACACCATTGCTGACGTCATGCGAGGCGGCATAGGAACTGTACTTGGGTTTTTGGTACCAGAAATAAAAAAAAATACAGCGCAAAAAAAAAGCCGCCTCGAACACTACGTACTGTGGAACCAGCTGTAGTGGAGGTGGGACTGGAGTGAAAATTTCGCTCAGTGTGGACGTGGCTTTCAGCTGCTGGGCCAGGAGGTTGGGGGTTCGACTCCCTATAGCTGCCGCGGAGGTCGCATTTCGATTGCAGCGGAACTGAAAAGAAACAAAAATGCGCGCCTGTTCGTACTTTGACGCACGTGAAATAACAGCAGGTGGGCAGAACAAAACAAGCGCATTCCCAGATACACACGGACCGCGGCATACGTGTCACATATCGAGACTGGCTTTGGGAAGCCTAACTCCCATCAATTATCGTTGTTGGCGTCATAGCGCGACTTTTGTGAATGCTGAAAATTGTGCAAAAATGCAAATGTTCTTTCTGCGTCAGTCTTCTTCCCTGCTGTGCTTCAGTGGTTAAATCGGAATTCGTCGTTTGTCATCTAGCCGGTGTTTATCTCCAAGCTTATTTCTTTTTAATTACACATAAAGAAATCTTATAGCAAACTGTTTACCTTTATTTATGACCATGAAGAGTACATTTTTACAGTATACTATATTTCATAACACTCAATTAGTACATTAATTAGTAATTGGCTTTCTGAACTACCCACAGCTGAAAGTTCACTCCAACAATCAAAAATGCTACACATAGGCTATGCCTAAGCCTCCTGTGTGTAGATCAGGTTCTTGAGGTGTACGATGAATGGGGTTTTATAGCAGAAGGGCCAGTGATGTCCTAAGAGTGCCAAGAACTGGTATGGTGGAGTTAATGATATATATGGCATATGTAACATGGCTGTATAGTGCCCTAAAATATTAGCTGTAAAGTACAAAGATATATTGTACATGTATTAATAGTCTGACCTGTCAGGTGAGCTATCAACATAAGCGATGTAACTCAGTAGTACGTATTGCTGAGCTATTCAGTTCAGTATGAACAATTTCAGACTGTAAGATTTATCGCCACTTAGCGCAAAAAGGAAATGAAAGGGGAAGGGAACAAAGTGAGTGCTCACCTTGTCCCCTCCCCTGAAAATCGGCCATTATCAAGGCCCGTGCTTTCTTGATAAAGGTGAGTCTCCAGCTAATTTTAATGTAGATTCCTTGAATTAACCATACAGTTGCCAGGAACTACCCAATGGGCATTCGAACTCCTCTGGACGTCTACTGGACTACCACTTCTGGATATCTTGGTCATCCATAGGACGTCCGCAGATCGCCTAAGGGCGTACGGCGGACATCCACAGGACTAGCAGGCGCATACTAATTGGCAGTCCGAGGGGTGTCCCGTGGATGTCTAGAACGGATATACGGATGTTCCTCGGACGCAAGAATTTCTTTAGGTTTTTATTGCTAAACGTCCGTCAGACATCCGTACGACGAACTGTGGACCATTAAGGGATGTCTGCAGGATGTTCATTTTTATTTAAATGGGCTGAATAGCACAGTTAGCGTAAACATTGGCTTTGTGTAGAATCTGTGCTGCAAAGATGATGCAGTATACTGACATGCACCAATGAAAATACAACTTGCACCCATGGAACAAAGATTCCAAAGCAAGCTAAGTTTACATAAAATGGACAATCACTTTCACAGAAATTTTTATTTATTTCCATTACAAAAACTCGATTTAATACATGGAGAGCCGGTATAGTGATGCAAGTGTTACAAGTACTCAAACACAGAACTGGTCACGAGACAATTGATATACTGCAAACCTGTAACATTCAGAGAAAGAATATGTGACAGTCCTGCATTATAATAAAAGCCAACAACTTATTAGCACAAACTAAGACAAAGTCTGCAGGTGACAGCTTTTACAGCAGTACATTAAAATTTCCAGCCCCCAAGGGCTACAAGAGTGAGATGTGATCACATAATATAAGAGTGTTTACTAAGCACCACTATCGGTAGTATATCTTTAGAAACATCAAGGTGGGCAGGGCCAGGTGTAGCACTTGGGGTACTTCAAAAGCATGGTACACTTCTTTCACTATAGTACGATTATTCTTCACCTTGACATCAGGGAGCATGAGAAAAAAGCTCAGAATGCCACATGGTATACGAGACAGCAACAGAGCGCAGGCATTCACTGTTTCATTGGCGTGAATGAGTCTTGAGGTGAGGCTGCTATCCCCGAAAAAAAAGTTGGCGATCAGTACGCTATCGCGTTTCACTACATTCAGTAATAAGTATACAAGGCACATAAAGGTACTAGCAATCCTCACACCTAAAATATCACACAGCTGAGACATAAATTATCTGGACTGCGCCTTTTTTTTTTTCATATTCTAGCAATACCTTGGAAACGGCAAATGATCCCTCCTTGGTTTACACATGCATATGAACAAAACTATGCAAACAGTAGCTGAAATGTTACAAACTTGCAATGCACTACAAATAAAATACTGTTTCTTCTCAAAAAAGTAAGTCACAGTAAAACAAAATGCAAATAAGAACTGAAACAGTGATTCTCGCTATGTACTAGATAAAAACTCTGGGCTAACAGCAAGAAAACAAATACAACGCTACGCATAAAAGTAAAACGACTAGAAGAGAGCAGACTTTTTGCCGCCAGCAAAGACCAGCATAAATGATAAATACTTCACAGTGAAATAACTATCAAGGAAATTATTGTTTGTAACAAATAAACATAAATCTGGAAGTGACACAGAATGGTTAAATGTGAAATATGTGTAGCATTGACTTGCTACATGCTAGTAGCCCTGCCACCTCTTCCTGAGGAAAAGAAGTAAATAGCAATGAACGGAACGGTTGATATATACTGAAACTGGAGTCCTCATGCAGTACTGCTCAATATAGTGCAGCCTTTCCGACTCACGGCCACATCGTAACACAAAAGAGGCATAATAAAATGTAATCAAACTGTTTCGTAGCCTCACCTTGCAACACACTAGAACTTAGCCATCACTTGAATTGAGATAGTAGTAAGCTTACACTTTAGCATGGTTCCTACAATACCACGTAACATGACAATGGACAACAGGAAGTACACACAAGTGGTACTGTGCATTTATGCATGTTGTGCTGTATGCAAAAGTGTGAACATTTACCAGCTAGTTCAGCTTTCTTTAGTGGTAACACAAACTGCAACGGAAGTAGCCGCATGAGACTGACAAAAATACTGCATTGGAATCGATTACAAAATAATAGAAATATAGTGAGAGGACTACAAGAAAGGAGACATGTCAACAGCAAATCTATTAAGATCGATACACACAAAAAAGGCCGTTCAGAAGCATGCAGCCATGACTTGCGAGAAAGAAAGACTGCAGTGGACTGGCTGCCCTTCACTCATTGAAGTACTCAGTGAAGACAAAATGCCCACTGATGCCTTGATGCCTTCTATTTCACACCCTTTTGTCACTCAGAATCTGAAAAGTGACATAAATATCAGCATTGTAAATCAGTCATTCAATGGAGAAGAAAACTGTGAAAACAATGAATTTAAGCACAAAATTGTGCACAAATAATGTTACAATATCAAATGATCAACTGCAGTCTATGAAGGCACTACTCCAGCCAATACACCAGAAAAGGAATTTTAAAGTCACAAGTATTCTAGCCTGCAGCAGTGGTTCAGTGGTATTGGCGCTCGGCTGCTCGGTCGAAGAACACTCCTGCCCGGTGCACGCAGAATGGAGAAGTTGAAGGGATTTTTTCGTCTCCCGTGCCGCTTTCTCTTCAGCAAATCTCTTGCGAGCTTTCTGCATACTTTACGCGCACTACACCGTATTAATAGTGAGTAGCAGCTCCCAGCAACATATCTGACCGCAAGCAATCGCGTACAGCAGCACCTCCTTGCATATATGCGACTAAAAGAAAGGCGCTCACGCGAACTACTGCGCATATGTGGCCTGTAGACCACACCGACAACACATGGTACAGTATAAAGTCCAGGCACGCTTCATCTTACCTTTACTGCGGGGCCAACCCGGCCAGGAGCTCAGGAGAAAGAAACAACAGTCTTGACCACCTTGCGCAGCCGTAGTGACAACTGAAAATGGCGCCTCCGCACTCACAATAAGCGCGCGAAACGCTCGCCTTCGCGCCTTTTTCGCAGGCCAAGTTTCATCCTAGAGGCCAGCGCTCGCATGGTGCTCGCTTCTCTCCCGGCGGAATGATTTCACCTCCCACAGGTGTACGTATTCGCCGCTTCCCGTCGAGGTCGCACCCGCGCTTAGCTCGCGCTGCGCGCGAAATGTCTCTTGTTTCCGACGGCGCCTCTTCGAATGACTGGAAATTATTGTGTTGTTAACTGTCACAACATCAATGTAAACACGAAAGGGTTAATGCCACCAGTGAAATTCTGCCGATGCACA